>NC_048419.1:24431566-24433893 GCF_013103735.1 Etheostoma cragini | reverse complement strand
AAGAGACTTCAGATACAGTATTAGGGACCACTAAGGTCTATATAAAAGAGACTTCAGATACAGTAATAGGGACCACTAAGGTCTATATAAAGAGACTGACAGAATCCCTTTTGTTGTCCCTGTACCAACATCTCCACATTTTTGTTACGTTTTTCAACGTTTATTGTTTTTTACATTTGAGCTTTTTTTTCAACCCTTTGGTCAAGTTTTTCAACATTTCTACATTGTTCATCGCTGTGTCTGACGCTTTTTCCAACTTTTTTGACGTTTGCTTTTTTGTCTTCTTTTTTTATATTTTTGCTTTATCTGACATTTTTTCACTTTTCTCCAATGTTCTGTCACTTTTCTTCTATAAGCAATTTTCTGCACTTCTTTCGACATCCCAAATTTCAGATTTTTGTATTTGAACAATGGCTCAGATTTGAGCCAAGGAAAACGTGCAGGTTAAGTAATTGTTGATTTCCTACACTGCACTGTAACTTTATTCTTGTATTTCCTACCTGTCTCAAACAATTTTAACTGTTAGCATTTTAGTGAATGGATGTTTCCAACAATTTTAACTGCTCTATAATGTTTAATGTAAAACACCTTTAATTGCCTTGTAACTGAAGCTGCCTCGCCTTACATCCTGTCATTGTGTTACTTATGGATGGAATTATTACCAATAAAAAGCATTCCCATTTTTGCTGGTAAAAACATGCAGGAAAGGGACGCAGGCCGGAGTCGAAATGAGACAAATACATGTCCAAAGAATGCTTCTTAAACCTGAATAATATCATCGTATCCCACACTTCTTGATTAGAAAAATGCTTCATTCGGGAAGGCTTTATTCTGAATGTCTACACAGAATACGCTGTACGTACTCTTTGTTTCAACTTGCAAAGCTGAAATACAGAGATGAAGCAATAAAATCTATCGCAGTCCTAAAACTTGACTGACTTTACTGCACTGAAGCCTCCTTAAATCCTGGAACAACAGTGTAAGTGCAAACAAGGAGTTGTTTATGTCTGTGATGCCAACGTACACACGCATTAACTTGTTTGCAGTGTGTTGTGTATTTGAAGATTGAGCACGGACTGTATAATTGACCTGCCAGTTGCCATGACCTACATATGACAGAATGGTAATTGCCAAGCAGCTCATATGGAGCCCATGTTGGATGTGAGTACTGAAATAATGGTCTGTAGTCGGGGACTTCCTCTGACAGCTTGTCTCAGACTGATTTATGCAAATATAACCAGATCTAAAACCCTCTAGTTGAATAGTAACGTACCGTCATTACAGTAATATCATCCAGTGACTTCCAGTCTTATTTCACAGGGGAGAGCATCCCACCTGTCTGTGGAAAGATGGAGAACGAAGCTGGTCAATAAATATTTCACGACTTTCATTACTGCATATTTATAGTGTGTCTGCCACTCAGTAAATCTGTCTGAGTCTGTGACGTTAGACAATCTCTAACCCAACAGCCACAAAGTCGAGCCGTGCAGTGCAGGCGAGGCCGAGTCGTCTAATTTAACGGCCCTGCCAAGTGAAGCTTGCAGAGCCGCTATGCAGCCATCGCCGCGACAACAAGGGCAGGATCTTGATAGCTGATCTACTGCGGTGTGAAGTGTGCCTTTGACACAAAATGTCCAACAGAGAGAAAACAAGCCACAGCTAATATAGGGAATTAACTTTTGTTCCCTTAATGATTTTTTTTCCCGCCTGCCTCAGCATGTCGCCGCTGGACTGTCTATGGCTGGGTGTTGATAAGAAATGTCGATACCAACACCTGAATGCTCATTTTGTTTGTGTAAGATAGTTTTCCCTGGGTTTTTCTACGAAGTGTAACGTTAGAGAGCCAATAACCAGCATTATTAGATCCTAGAAGGAGCAGGCAGCATCGTCATTGGCTCCCTGACGCTGAGGAGAGTTCTTCTTAGGAATTGAATGAAGAAGCATTTTTCAAGACTGGATACGAAGGAGTAGAGCCCGAGCGATGAAGGAAATTTAAGGCCGATATCTATACGAATATTTGGTTATTTAAAAATCTGATAAGCCGAGATATTGACCAATATATACATTTTTTTAAATCCAGAAACGTGTTACAAAACAAACAGATTTCCCTAACATTAGTTATTGGTAGTTATTTATGAGTTCTCACTAAAGTAATGTGATAATAATTTGTTTTATTGTCAAAACAGAACATCAAAATGTATTAAAGGTCTGATAAAGATAATGTAGAAAAATACAAAAGTTGTAGAGCAACCTCTGGTGGACAGACTATGCAACACCATCACTAACAGGGACGTTGTAGAGCGTCCTCTGGTGGACAGACTATGCAA
>NC_048419.1:24400741-24431466 GCF_013103735.1 Etheostoma cragini | reverse complement strand
GGTCCCCTAATACTGTATCTGAAGTCTCTTTTATATAGACCTTAGTGGTCCCTAATACTGTATCTGAAGTCTCTTTCCTGAATTTCAGCCTTGGTGCAGAATGACAGCCACTAGATTCCGTGAAACTGCCACAGAGTTAAAGGACCGTGTTCATTTCAAGGAATTTGGTAAGATCTGGTTGACAAAATAATATCGAAGGGGGCTCGGTGATCTACTTTGTGTAAGTTTAGGGATCCTTGACGTTAAAGAGTTTTGGGAATCCCTGTACCAGCTCATCTCCTGTGAAACATGTTAGTCAACCTTTAAGTTCTTTTAAAGTTTCTTCTAAGGAAAATTCCAAAACTTTGACAGAAGAAAAAGAAGATTAAGAGCTGGTTGCCCTCTCCAACATGGCAGGACTGTTCAGGATGACTCATGCAGGGAAGATGGCTGCAGATGAGAAGGAAATCAAGTTGGGTTTTAAGATTAAAGGAGAGTGTCCTTGTTTTACTCAGAGAGCTGAAAGAAAGTTGTCTTCCTCTCCGCGCACCCGCGAGACGTCCTACCATTTCACTGCTTCATTTCTCCCCCGTCCACAGCCTTGGGTTCATGTTTCTGATGTTCTCATTAAGCTCCCCCGGGTGGCTGCTCTTGTATGACATCGACAATCTATATAACGTCTTATTTCACGTCGAGCTGTGCTGAAACCCCGGGAGGCCTCTCTCCGTTCGTGTCAATTCATTTACGTGGCAACAGCCCGCACTCGAAAGGACCAAAACCATTTGCTTGTGTGGGGAAAGTCCATTTATCTTCCAGAGTAGATGTTGAATATTAAACAGTTGAGACGTTATTTTTACTCAAGGTTTTCATCGGCCTGTGAGCCCCAGTGACTCCCTGAATGAGGCACATCACAGCCTCAGAGCTCAAAAAGGATCTGGGTGAGGTTGAGGCCACCAATCACGTCTGCCGTAGCGGCGCTCTGGGTCCTATAGAATATCTTTTTGTCTAGATGGGTTATTTCTGTATTAAAGATGTGTTCCTTGCACTGTGTATAGACTTGGGAAAGGATTTTATGCGTTTGTTTTCCTACAACTTATAAGGAATGGTTAGATTCTTGGCCACAATGTTAGTAAAACAGAACTGTGTGTGCGTGTGGCTATGGGCATGTGTGTAATTATAATTACTGTATAATGTTGTTTACATGTACTGTAGGTATCTAAGGATGTAATGTTTTCCTTCCTTTTAAGCAATATGAGGGTTTAGGCATGCTTTGTGTGTGTGTGTGTGTGTGAGAAATAGTCACGAGAAACAAACAGTTTAGAACGACCCCCATATTTTTTCCTACTTACTATTTGTACTATGTATTACTCTGTTATACTATGATGTTAATTGGGGGGGGGGGTGGGGGTGAGGGTGTTCTTGTGTGTGTAAGACATGGATCATTTTCCCAGGAGAGAGAGGAGAGGAATGCCTTCAGGGATGAAGATTTGGACAGACAGTGTTCATAATTTGACAGGGACTTAGACACTTTGTCAGTTTTTGAAACCACAGTTGTGTTTTAGTAACCTCAAATGCTGAACCTTAAGTAAAACTGGCTAAACTGAACTCTTCGTCTCAGATTGATCCGTCGTCAATCAAACCAAATAAATTGATCTCTTAGGAAAAAACATAAAACATTTATTGCATTTTTGCAGTAATTCAAATGTAATGGAAAAAGTCACAGCCAGGACCTTTAACAACGTTGGTGAAATATTTGGCATACTAAATATACTGAAAGGTAACCAACGATCTCTTAAAAATGTGAATCCAAACAGTAAGTTGTAACATGCAACGTACAGTAAGTCCGATGAAAGAAGACGCAGGCATTCATAAATGTCTGTCAGTGTGTGTTTGCTCAGTAGCAACCCGTTTAGCACATCCGAGGTTTTCAGAAAGCTTTTTACACGAGGTGAAATGCCACATGGAGGCAACAGCTTGTGTAAACCCAATCTTAACCGAAACCACCCATCTGTAGGCAGTAGACAGCCTTGCAACCCCATTCATACACATGCACACACACACACACACACACACACACACACACACACACACACACGTCTCAAACACAAAGATATTTCATAAAGACACTCGTGTGCCAGGTGTTCTCTGATGTCTTCACATTTCAGGTTTGGGATGTTATTAGCAGACTAATGAGCTGCTGAGATAGTAAAACCAATTAGGAGTCTGAATGTGCTTCTTTTATGGAGAGACGAGACCCGAGGCTGTCGACTGGTGACAAAGTAGTTCAGCGATTTCATCAGAAACACCTTTGCACACGGGAGACTGCCCCGCCCCCATGAGAAACACTCACATAAGTCGTTGGTTCAAGCAGTAATCACTACCTATATCTATGGTGGCGTCGCCTTTATGACTATAGCAAAGCAGGAAGTAAGGTGACAAAGTGTTAGGCCGTGTGCACACCGACTGCGTAGGTCTTTCTATTGATTTTGAATTGGGTGTAGTGAGTTTAGGCTGCGTTGGGGGTGTTGGGGGTTTGCTGGAGGGAGACACTCAAAAAACGTAGCGGGGCTGAGGCAAAACTCAACTTCTTCAATTTAAAATAGAGTCAATTTTGTTCCATTTAATTGTATTCATAGTACACATATGTATATATAGTGCACATATGTTAATACATACAGTATATGTGTACATATATGCATGTAAACAGTCCATATACTGTACATACTGTATACATACAGTATATACACATATATACATAAACACACACACACATATATATATATATATGCCGCCATGGTCCGGAAACGCAACCTACCCGGAGTGTCCAGAAGTAGCAGGTGTTCAGTGCTCAGAGACACGGCCCAGGTAAGAAGGGCTGAAACACGAGCACCACTTAACAACGTCAAGACTGGGCCAAGAAACATCTGAAGACAGATTTTTTAAAGGTTGTAGGGACGGATGAAATGAGAGTGACTCTTGATGGACCAGATGGACGGGTCCATCAATCTCTCTGTGCCCATTAAAGATCTGTGGCTGGATCTCTAATGTAGCTCAGCGTAAATTCTTCCAGTCAATCGATGGTCTCCTAAATCAATTCAGCTGTTATCCTAATAAATGTACATGTTATCATGCTGTGGATAACTGTCGCATGTCTGCAACTAGTCTCTCTTAATCAATGCTCTACCGAAGTCCAATCAGCTTTTGGAGGGGTTCTCCTTCCTACTAAACTATATATACTATATGTCTATATACAGGATGTATACGGACGATTCGTGAAGTGATGGAGTCTAATCGCCAAAGACTTTGTACATTTTATCTGAGCTGTACAACAGATCACATTTGCATATCTGCGAACATGTCTCTCCTGATTCAAGTGGGCACAGAGCTCCACTTCGAGCCAGACACCAGCAAGGTGGAGGTCGGGTACTGCTATGGGTTGCTATTATTAAGGATGAGCTAGTTGGACCTTTTAGGGTTGAAGATGGACTTAAAACCCCTCCCAAAACTACTGCCAGTTTTTAGAAGATACTTTCTTCAAGCAGTGGTACAGGAAAAAGTCTGTCTCATTCAAGAAGGCTATGATTTTATGCAGGACAATGCTTCATCACATGCATCCAAGTACTCTGCGTGGCTAGCTAGCAAAGGCCTTAAAGATGACAGAACAATGACATGGCCCCCATTCCTCACCTGACCTAAACCCCATTGAGAACCGGGGCCTTCTTATACGTGAGATTTCCACTGAGGGAAGACAACCCATCTCTTTGAACAGCATTTGGGAGGCTTTGGGTGTTGCTGCACAAAACGTTGATCATTAACAGATCCCATGGCTGGAGGGCTCATTACAGTTATTATAAAAACAAGGGTGGCTATATTGGTCACTGAATAATTCTTCAAATGTCTTGTGTTGAAGTGTTTATTTGTTCATTTTGAGTTTTTATGTTGATTTCTTACTCTGAGAAATCAAAATAAACAAGCGAGACGGGAACATTTTGGTTTTTCACTTGGTTGCGTAATCATTCTGCATACAACTCACTTTTCCTTTGTTACATATTCAGATTTGAGGTTAATTAAGATTTCTGATTGGCTGAGAGCAATTTGTTATTTAACCATCGCGTTGTCTTCCCGTCAAAATTGAAAATCAACACTTTTGTTGACGCTTTTTATTGATGTTTTTAAAAAGTGAATAAGACGCCCCAAAATTAATGAAAGTAGAGATTTGTACTTGCCAAAGAGCGTTGTGTGGAATCAATCATGTTATTTTGAGGAATTAAAAAGAACATTTACATAGGAACAGAGGACAACATGAGGGGTAAATTGTTGGACCATTAGTTTTAGCCCTCTCACATCACTAAACAAACACCTCCTCATACTTGTTTTTGCAGGTATGTGTCTTTTATTACTGTTTGGTAATTGTTTGCTGCAACATTTTAACTGAAATTGCAATTAAATTTTATTCACAGTATCAAACCATAACGAGTTATCTCAAGACACTTTACAGACAAAGTAGGTATATTATTTACAAAGACCCGACAATTCCAGTGTTCCCCAGAGAGCAGATCCTCCAAATCATACTACAGTGACAGGATTGAACTGCTCTGATAGAAAGGTAGTGTAAATGAAGTCTCGCAGTTTGTTCACCTGCAGCCTGGGAGGTCCTGTTGTCTTCAGCATGCACAGTCAAACTGGTTTAGGACAAGCACCTACAAGATCATTCCTGTGGGTTTATTACACTCTGTGTTTAAAGTTATCCTGATATGGCGAACAGCATGCTCCCCCTCTCTCACTGACTTACATACTGATGTGCTTTATATTGATTTCCTGACCGGACGCCTTTCCTTCTCTTCCCGGTCCGTGAGCATCCTGAGGAGTCAGTTAATGGTGCGTCACTAACTCCTACCTACCCAGTCATCCTTTACATGCTGCTCTCACAAGAGCCCCTTCACCCTGAATATCCATTACTGCTGGACAGTATAGTAACGGCAGGCTGGGCTCATAACATATTTATGAATGCAGCCTGAGGGAGACTCGCGTTATGAATGCTGATGTGATGTTCAGGCTATCACTTTTTCCTCCTCTGCTTTGTTAGCCACAGCTGTAGTCTCACATTGCCCGGCCTATCTCCACAACGCTGTGGCGGAAGGTCCGGCTACACCATAGGTGCATTCTGGGATAGAAAAAAACAAAATAATCTGTTACATAATTTGTAGTTTCCTTAAAGCAGTCAAAATCGTCTTGGGCAGCAATGAGCTGCGGACTGGAAGGAACTTTTAGGGCGTCTTCAAATCCACTTTTTCTAGTTTGATGGTGGAAAAAAGGGTCCGTGCATCGGGCGCATGGTTCATAAGGGTTGTACTTAGTGCCTGCGTTGTGTTTTGGGTGTAACATGCAATCAACCAATCAGAGGTCATCTCCCATTCCCTTTAACAGCCAGGCGCATTTGAGCCTTGGCGTATTGCCATTATGATGGAGGATTTGCACCATAATATTTTGTATATGAAACCTTTTTAATGTGCATTTGCTTTTGTTTAGATCAGGGATCTTCAAAAGGGGGTCCAGGACCCCTAGAGAGGTCCTGAGAGTGAGTCCAGGGGGTGCTCCAAATGATCTTTAAAAGTTTTAACATGAATCCATTATCAGGAGGTGGATGATCTGGTGGACTGGTGCAGCGGAAATAACCTCTGTATCAATGTGGATAAGACCAAAGAGATTGTTGTGGATTTTAGGAGGGGAGGTATACCCCGTCACCTCTCATCATCGGAGGAGCTGAGGTGGAGATGGTATCAGCACTCAAATAACTGGGGATTCACATCTCTAGCAACGTGGAATACCAACCCAGCTTACATACTCAAGAAGAGGGCTCACCAGCCTGACACACTGGCATTCTCCTTCATTGGCTGGTATGGGAACTGCTCTGCAGCGGATAAGGCAGCCCTGCAGAGAGTAGTCAAATCTGCTCAAAAGATCACAAACTGCAGTCTCCCTTCCCCGGATAACATCTATCCAGCAGATACAGGAGCTGTGCCTCTTACATCCTCCCTCTCACGCAGCACACATCCTGTTTAACCCCCTCCCCTCCGGCAAGAGGCTGTGCAGCCTGAACCGCTAGGCTAAAGCGCAGCTTCTACCCAGAGGCAGTGTGACTGATCTGTCTACTCTCTACTGGGTGCTGCCTACTGTGTGCTGCTGCCTTCCCTTTTCCCAAAAGAACTGTATGCATTTCCTTGAACTGCATGCACTTAACCTTATGGACCAATTTTGCACTTTATGGGTTTCTGATGCCCTGAAATACTTTGATTTTCTTAAAAGAACCGATTTGATTTCTTATCCTATTCGTTCTCCCTGTGTCTGACATGCATGAATCGCAATACATAAATTTAATTGAAATTACCAAATAGAACTCCCCACTGATGATAGGCTTACATGGCCTACGGACAAGGCACAGACACAGTTTATCCTGAGGATTCAGTGTGACACACGTATGCTGTAACATAAAAAAACATGATTAATAAAACCATGCAAACAGTTATTCGGCTTTTTGAATAGCTTAGTCTTCTATCCCAAAAAAGTGTGTATACAGGCTTCAGGCCGCCCAACATTTCATTGTAGGCCCAGTTTGCAACTTAATTTTACACAATATGTGAAGTAGTGTGTCCCTGCTCTGTCTCTCCTTCAGTTAAGGTTATGGAAGACCCCTGGTTTAGATGATATTTGAACAGTAGGAGTGGCTGTCATTATGCTCAAAATTAGTTTATATCCACCTCTGGGATTCCTCCAATAATGCAGAATATTCTGCCGGATCACGCTCGTTGCGCTCAGATATCTGTCACCTTCTGCTTTCCTTGTGTTGGCGTTCTAACCTCCAACATTTCTGAGGACTATGGTTACCTGGTCCTCAGATCTCTGCAGGGTAAATCCAGACAGCTAGCTAGACTATCTGTCCAATCTGAGGACTATGGTTACCTGGTCCTCCAATAATTCTAATAACTCCAAAGTTCACAGATTGTGATGTAAAAGCTGCTATTCTTGTTTGAATTTCAAATCAAAAATGACTTTTTCCAGTGTATTACTTCTGTATAATTTTAATTAAAAAATCCAGAAAACACAAAGCCAAGGTTGTTTTTTAAAAGGAAACAAGGCAATGGGTTTTATTCATAATCAGTCACCAAGCAACAGCGTTCTCATGCCCTTAAGAGCTTCAACACAAAGCACACTGTGCACCATGTCATAAATGCAACCTCTTGAATCATAGTTACAGGAATCCATCAGCACTTTGTTGTTAGATTTTGTCTTGTTTGTTCAGCCTGGTCTCACACAATTCGGTGAAATGATCACAAACTGTTACCAGCGCTTTACGTGGTGGTGGCACGTGTGAAATGTGTGAAATTTGCCAATGTAAAGTCAATGAGAAGATGACTCTAGCATTAGAAGCGACTACAGCGACCCGTGTGTCATGGAAACGTAAGCCCACCCACAACCTGTTCCTTAATTTAAGGGGCTGTGTTCATATCTCAGATTTCTTTTTGCTATTCTGTAAAACTGCGACAGATTTTGAGTTAAGGGACCGTGTTCATTTCAATGAATTCTGTGAGATCAGGTTGTTTATTACCTTCCTCTTCATGAAAGTGGATCAATTCAACATTATGTTGAAATGAAATGGTTCCTCATTAAGCACCTTAACCTTTTACAGTGTTACACAGATGTCAACACTAGAAAAAAATGTCAGTAATTAAGTTCTTTGACCTGAATACATTTTACTTAAAGGTGCTCTTAGTGAAGTTGGGTGACTTTGCTTCTTGTTGACGTTCAAAGTCTTTTCAAACAAAACGAGACTAGCTCGCCCCTCCCTCCCTCCTCATCCCGTCCCCTCCCCCTCCCTTCTGTGCTTCCGCGCAGTAGCCCCCCACCCCCAAATCCTTCTTGTTGGTCATTGGCTGGAATGCTGGTGCACTGGTTGTGTATGTTTCATAATGCAGGTGGGCACAGTTTGTATTTGTTGCCGTTTGTAGACCCTGGGCTGTCCACAGAGACCGCATTTTTTACAGTGTGTTCAGTGGACAGGCAGCTAGCAGATAGTGAGATGTTATTTTTTACAGTGTGTCACACACAGTTTGCTGTATGGGACAACAAATGTAGCCTAAAACACGCGTGCCAATGCTTACAGCACCTTTTATTGCAAGATGTGTTAACTGAATCTCTTTACAAATCAAGGACAAAGTCCCCAATTCAGATTGTTTTTCAAAAGGCTGTCCATAACCCAATGATGCTTATTATTTGGCTCAGACTTAATCAAAGGGTGTAAATTCTCCTTTGATCAGAGCATGTAGCTTTTTTGAAGATAAGTACCACATGTGTTCATTTAAACAACGTTCAGGCAGTAATGAACACAGCTGCACTTTGAACAAGGAAATCATGTTCTGATTTTACAAATTGCTTTTTTTTTTTTCAAAGTCAAGGACACGGTAAACCTTTGCACGTGCAAAACTCCCTTTGACGGACCTTCTGACAAGTCTACATCTTCTTAAACAGGCAAAACACGTTATGTCAAAGGAGCCTTTATCCTCCTGGAAGTAGTTAATAAGATATGAGCTGCAATGCACCCTGAGACTTCCATGAATACATGTGTGTGTGTGGTTTGGCAACTCCACAGCTCAGCAAAGAAAGCAGCTTGACAAAACTGTACACACAAAAATCCTCCAAGACCCCTTACACCATGCTAACCCTTACTGGTACCGCTCCCATTCACAGAAAAGACTCAAATCTATTAAATCCCAAAAATCCTGCTTTCTTAACAGCACCTACTAGAGAACCATTCAGCTACTCAACAGCATACAATGCACTTTATAACTCTTGCCTGCACTGACTACTTTTACACATTTGTGCAGAATTGTGGCAACTGATTGAGTACTGCTTAGTTATTCAGGTTTGTGTGAACAGGAAAACAAAGCTAGAGAACGACACATGAAACTGAACTCTACAAAATAGTACAGGAAGAAAATCATGAAAACACATATAAGTTGAGTCATTTGAACTATGTCCGTCTTGTGCAGTAAAAACTACAGAGCATACTCCGGTCTTCCAGTCTTCAGTCTTAAAAAAGGGAGCTGGTGATCTGGTGAAAGGCAGGCTAGGTGCAGGTGCTTGAGGAGAAGCAAAGCCAATTAAATCTTAAAAGGTCCCCCGTCCTAGGTGCTACCAGAGCTAACCCTTGTACGGTATTTGGGTAAAATTTACCCATTTTGACCCAAAGTTTTACAAGAAGAAAACTGGAACAAGTTAAATTTTCTACCTGAAAATCAACGGCCTTACCTTATTTCCTGTGATAAACATGTATTCCTGACTCAGTTCAGAAAATTATTCTGGATATAACCGCTTATGTTTTTCCAAGATAAGAATGATCACATGGTGGATTTTTGACATGAATTATAACCTTATGACCAAAAACGAATCACACTTCCATTTTTAATTGTGTTCTAGGAGAGACTGATTGCATTCCCTGAACATGTTATCTCAATAGTTAGAAAGACAATATTTTGTAATAGATTATCAAGTGAAATTTAATTTCAGAAATGTTTTTAAAACCCCAAATATGTCACGGTCAATTTGACCCGAGGGACACGAGAGGGTCCCGAAATTGAAGACATTACGAAGGGTTAAAGCTGAAACCAATCAGAGAGAGACAGTTGAGAATGCATGTCAGCTGAACTTAGAATTATATCTGGAGGATTTCAGACACCTGCAGTAAAGACAAATGGCCTTCTGGCTTTTGTTTACTTCAGCGCCATATGTGCTGAGAAGTGCATGCATCTCTAAGCATTCATTCTACACACGTGTGCTTGTGTGTGCATGCACACAGTCACTTTTCCCCAACGCACAAACACAAATAAATACACCCACTCGTAACCACGATCATATGCATCAGATCACACGCTTTATGACATTAAAAAAACAAAAACAAAAGGAAGACGGTCGTGTTTTCCTCATCAAAGCCCAAATCCAAAGGAGAGGAAAACCAAAGAGTTGCAAAGAGCAGCGATGGATTGCAAAGAGTGGGGCACGAGATGGAAGCAAAAAGAAACTCCAGGGATCCAGATGACAAGGCTGCAGGTTTTTTTTTTGTATCCCAGATGCTGCATGGCAGAGAGCCCCTGCCTTCTACAGTGATGCCTTTTGTCATTAATTAAACATTAAGCATCTCACCTCCCGCACGTCAGACAGGAAGTCTTGAAAGTTTCTCCTGACAGATGCCATTGTTTGTGATGTGCCACGGAGGCAGAAGGAAGAGCACCAGGTGCAGCTGTGAAGGCATTCAAAGATAAATCAGATTTCTGCTTCAAATTTTTCATTTGAAGTTCCAGATATAGCGGCAAAGGATGGAGCAGCTGACTGATCCATTCAATCCCTCCGTAGCGGAGGAACCGGGAAAAAGCCGATTATTATAGGGTCAACGAGCTGATCATTTTTGTCCAATTTAACATCCACCAACCATGAGATTTACCCACTTTCTTTGTAAAATGAAGTGAAAAGAACAACAATGGAAGCGAGTAGTGAAGCCTGGGAATCCATGTAAGGAGGCTGTGTTGGTAGAGCAGTCATTCCTCCTCTCTCCCCCCCTTTAATTTCTTCAGCTGTCCTGTAAAAATAAAAGCCTAAAATGCCCCCAAAATAAAAACAACTTAAGAAAACAAAGGGGGGGGGATGAGTCAAATAACACAGGACTTTCAACCAGGAGACCCTATGGTACTGAAATGTACATTTTATAACTCCGGCCACGATCTTTTTATGAATCAAACATTTGACGCATGTCAGTTAAACGTAGTGTTTTTAATCCTCGTGTTATGTTCCCACCAACCTGGACATTTTTGTATTTCAGAGTCAAAATTTAAAATGAAAAACCTTTTTTTATCAGGGTTATGTCGTATTTTTGGACCCTTTTGTGTCTTTCCCTTAGTGATTTTGTCACTTTTTCAACGTTTGTCGACTTTTTCTGAGCATTTTGAAATTTTCGTGGGTTTTTCACAACATTTTTAAAGCCTTTTTTTCACATTTGTCTTTTTTTTGACATTTTTGTAACTTCACTTGACATTTGTTCACAATTTCTTTTTAAAAGAGCTTTTTTTAAATGGTTATTAAAATGTTTATTCTCTCCAAATGCTATAAAATTGACAAAAAACACAAATTCAATGAAAGTAGTGAACTAATTATTTAACTTGCGAGGAGCGTTGTTGGGAACCATCCACGTTAATTTTTTGGACAATTTGTTTTAAAGAAAATGAAATTTCTGATATGGAAACGTTTTGGAAAGGTGGTCAAATTTGACCCAAAGACACCAGGAGGGTTAAATAACGTCAAATACACTAATGCCTGTAAAAACCTTCTGTTTTGTCTCTGGGAAGCTCGGATAAAAGCAGAATTAAGACACTGAATAGGAGGGAGATGTGCAAAGAGCTGAACAGGTACCTTTTGTTTTCAAACCTTTGCTTTTTTGCCGTTTTCAAAATGTTCTTTTGCACCAGATTAAATATGACGTGGTCAGGATTCATTTTGTAGCTTGTTGACTTGGTTTAAGGCTCAAAACTCCTTACATAAGCACTTAGTCTATCTCCACGACTATGGTCACCTGGTCCCCAGGTCTCTGCAGGGTAAATCCAGACAGCTAGCTAGACTTTCTGTCCAATCTGAGTTTTTTATTGCTGAATTGCTGTGTGGACTAGTTAGACCCTCCTCCACAGCGCTGTGAAGGAAGGTCTGGCAATGTGAGAATAATCAGCATTTAAAGAAACGTCAAAAGGAATAAGGAATGAGGGAAATGAGCCGTTCAAAAATTGGGCGGCCCCTGGTGAGCTCTGTGGATTACCACTGGTGGTGTGAAGCAGGGATACTGCACACAACTGACAGCTGTGATGAGTCGAGTTAGAAATGTAAGTAGGGCTACAACTTTTGATTTTCATTGATTATTCACTAGTTTGAGTTTCGTCTATGAAACGCCAAACATATATTTACCTAAACTGCTGGAAATTTGTCAATTTGGAGAAATGGAGGTCTGGAGGATGACCTCCAACAAACTGGAGCCCGAGGCTGATGTGTGCTAACAAGTCGATATCAGGAATCTGGTGGGTCAGACCTGAGGCCTCCAGTAAGGGGATTCGGTTCAGGTCAGGTCCCTTCAGAGAGAGAGAAACTTTGTCCTGCAGAGGTCAAGAATTTAAAAGTGAGCTTACCCAATGTGTGAAGTGCGGAGCAAACTGCTGTGACTTCCTTATAAAACACGCCCGATTCAATCAGCTCAGCTCCTCCGCAACAGAGGGGCACTTTGTTCTACTTGACTGGCTGTGATTGATCTCCCAACTGCACAAACACACACACACACACACACACACACACACCCACACCCTTTGCGATGCTCACCCATGAAGACAGGGAGACACCCAAAGACACCTCCCACCACCACCAGCTTCTGCCACTGTACAACAGAGGAAAGGAGTGAGAGTAAATTACCAGCTGCAGTAAAGCGTGTTGTATAAAACTTGGAGTCATGACAAGAGAACATCAAATTATAGAGTTGTGAGGTAAAATGTAAAATCCCATTAGAAAAGTTTTCTTTAATGGAATCCACAGTGTTCTTCGACACAGAATCACATGCAGTCTCCTGGATAATTGAGCAATGCTATATTGTTATGGCCACAGGTTTTAATTATTTCGTATCTTCTTTGTCAGACAAGTTGTAATTTTTCACCAGTTTGGTAGCAGCGAAAAAAAACACTACAACACCCATGAGTCTCTGCTGATGTTGTTATGGAGAAGAAGCCAGTCAGGTGCATATGCATCAGTGCAAATTGCTGAAATTCTGCAAAGAATATCTCAGAATGTGTGAGAGATGCACAATGCACACAATGTTTTATCTGCTTTACAAATTGTAATCTTCATCCTTAGCCTGCAGTAAGTATAGTTTGTAACACGGACCCATCCTAAAAGCCGTCAATGGAAACTGTTTTGGAAAAGGGCAGACACTTTCAAAAGGTCCCTGGCAGGTGATTGGATGAACCATCTGTCGATCAAACTCCTGCTGAAGCAACAGCAGAACTGTTAAATATAAAAGCCTCCACTGCTGTTCCAAATGAAGTGATACTCCCCTGTTGTGACATAAGTGATGCTGTTGCAACATCTACGCCAAACTCACTGTTGTTTTCAACAAACAGTTGCCTAAATGTGTCGTCACACACGTCTAAACCCCACCCGTAGCTACCTGGAGTTCCCCACTGGATGTTTTAGCATTTACAAGCATTTTCTACAGGAAATGCATTTTCTTGTTTCATTTGTCTCTGCATGTCACAGCTTTCATTGAAATTGTAGCATACCTACAACAGTCTCGTTATTACCACTGAACTTGGACTTTCCTGGCTCTTTCCAGTAAAAGTGGAACCTTTTGTGGTCTGGAAGAGAATCAGATCTACAACACACACACACACACACACAGTCATGCACAAGCACACTCTAGTGGTGTGTTGCCGCCCTCTCTAATCCTCCTCTCCCTTGCTGATGGGGAAAACCATCATAGTTTTCCAACCTGAGGTAAACAAATCCCTGGAAAACAACCTCCACAGCGGCAGCTCTGACGTGAGTTTCACATTTATGTCCTTTGAAATAATTGCATTATGAAAGCATGTATTTTGTGGACAAGAAGAATTTGCCAAACCGCTGTCAGGAGAGGAAGTACCAACCAGCCAAGTCAGTGTCTGGTGACGCTGAGTTTGAGCTTCCCTACGAGTGACTTTGGCAGGAAGACAGATTCTGTGGTCCCTTGTTTGTCTCGTCAAATGATCCCATCAACATGCTCACAATGGGACTTCTACACTGCAAGCAGGGCATTTAAATATTAAAATTTAAAGGTGCTTCGAGTCAAATATGACACTACTAGCAACAATTCAGGGCGTACCTGTTTACCAATCAACACAGTACTCTAAAGATCATAAAGGTGACACATTCAACCATAAGCTAAATTTAGCATGCCTCACATGCCAAGTTTTTTATTTATTTTTTATTTTTCCATACCACCATGGGAGAGGTTGTTATGTTGCCATAACCAATCAATGTGCGGCGTATCATCGTTTTTAGTCTAGTGATTGTGTGCTTACTTAAATATCCTTTATCATTTTCATGGTGTTTGTGCATGTCCCTGTGTCCTCTTCTTTCCTGCCCTGTGTCTAGTGTCCCTCATATCTGTATGTACAGGATGTGTCTTATACATTAAGTATGTCCCAAATACACCGCATCCACGCCGTCCCAACAAGGATTGGGATTCTGACAAATGCTTTGACGAAGTCCAACTAACGAGGCGTTTCTGGTTTCTTTCATTTATTTTGAATCCCAAAAAAACAAAACAAGCCATACTTGTATTTTCATTGCATAATCTTTATTGCAACATAAAGAAAAAGAACAATGTCTATATTGTTATAAACAAACAGTTTGTGCAATATGTTCAAAAAGGAGCAGGACGAAGCAGAAGCTTTTACATTTTTCCCACCCCATATATACATGTATATATGTATATATATAATAAACTTCCAAATTGTGCACATTGATGGCTGTATTTTAATTCAGATTGAAAATTAGGCTCTAAATCACACCCTCATTATATATTTTACATTTATAGCAAGATAAGTAAAAAGTCATTTTAAACACCTAACAACTGGTTTTTACATTTTGAATAAAACACCATGATTCTGATTATTAATGAAACAAAAGGTTTAACACTTGATCTGTTTAACAAATTATTCACCACTAGCAGTTATGACCAGTGTAAAATAGATAGATAGATAGATAGATAGATAGATAGATAGATAGATGGATGGACCTTGTAGTTTGAAGACCAGTCTAATGTTCAGTGGTTTACCAGATGTGTACCGGTGTGATGAATTGTTTGCCCCCCTTTCGGCAGCGATGCTGAACACAGTGAGCAGTGAGCCTGCCGATACAACTCATTTAACAGCACACTCTTTGCTTTCATGGTCCCATTTAGGTGATTGATTCTGGGCATCTCAACCAGCTCAGCTTTGCATTAGTGATGAACGCCGTGTGATTTAATGTTCCCTTGTGGAGGCATCTGGCAATCAGCTAATTTTGTAAACAACACATCACCTGTATTCTGGTGTCCTTCCGTCAAGGGAAAATAACACTGAATGTCACAATAAACAAGATTTCATGCAGTAAATAGACCGGGGATGTTTAAAATATTGCCTCTACATGAATGCATGTTTGTTGTGGGCATTTATCCGGCCTCGTTGTTGAGATATGCCTCCTACTTACTTTGGTATTTCACTTACAGCATGCAGCACCGTACATCCCCACGCACCGTATGTTAAGCAACATGACGTCTTCTCTGGCATGTCACGTATGTCATGGCTCGCTGTCACATGAAATATCTTTCATAAAGTACCTCTTGATGTGGGGTATTTATGGGTTAAATGGCTGCATGCTTAAAGGAGATTTATATAATCTCCTTTGATAAAAGTCGGATGCAGGATGAACAACAAAAGCCTGAGGGTACACTGACATAAATCCTCGGTCACAGTGCACCGTTGTGTGATTTATAGCTAAACCATCATGCAAGACATCGTGTTGCACATAGTGTCAACATTATTATTTGTACCAGAGACAAATTCCTACAACACAAAACAATGTTTTCTCCAACACTGGCGGGTAGATAAAACCAAAGAGTGGAAATTCTGATGAAACTTGAGTGTCTGGCAGCGCTGCTGAGAGCTCAACACAGCTGCCAAGGTCTGGCTGGAAAAATCCAAACATCTCAATTGGTGCTGATTGTACAGAGATCGACAGGTGTAAGTGTGAGAGAGAGAAAACAAACAACACGTGATAACGCTGAGTTCTCATCTGTACCTGCCCCGAGTAACCAGCCTGTAGTGATTGATGGCTGCAGCTTTATTTTAACATACACAGTTAGACACAATCTGCCTGGATTTAACAGGCTTTTGTTTTAAAGGGGGGCTAGAATAATTATATAGGGTATTTCACACTGTTAAGGTCTCCGGATAGGGTGTGTGACATTGATTGGGCTGAAAATGGCCCGGGTGCTGTTCTATGCGCCCTAATGCAACCCTGTGTTGTTTCACCATGTCTCTCAACTTGCTACAGTAGGTTAATCTCCTAACCACAGGTAATGGAGAACAGGTGCGCACACCGGATTGGTCCAACAGAGGTGATTGCTGTCTAATGCGTATGGACCCAAAAAGTTGGTAGCGTGGATTGGTGGCTGGAGAGATGCCACTTCACCTCCTGGGCACTGCCAGGTGCTGTTGAGCAAGGCACCGTACCCCCCCGACCGCTCAGGGCGCTGGTTCAGCTGGCAGCCCACTCACTCTGACATCTCTCCATGTATAGTGCATGTATAGGTCCTGAGCATGTGTGTGTTTTTCAGACCTGTGTGTGAGTACTAACAAAAGTGTGTACACAGAGTGTAGTGCAGTAATTTCCCCATTGGGGACTAATAAACAAATTATCTTATCTTATCTTATCACTCTGTACGATCCAAACATGTGCCTCTGTATGACTGTGTGATCTGGTTTAAGACTGCGCCGGGTTCAGCCTGGTTTTGTGCTGCTAGTAGTGTTAGGAGTGAGAGGTCCTTTTTTTGTTTGTGACCTTTTCTCCAGTTTTTCTTGTAGTAGCTCAGGTTAGAGCTTTATCTTTTCTTTGTATGTTGTTTTGGTCTAGGAAAGTCTAGGATGCCTCTAGAGTTATTTAGTTTGTTGTGTTGGGACCTCAACTCTGAATTAACATGTGATTATCTATATTTGCATGTAAGATGGACAGCGATCCGTTTTTCGGAGGATGATCACTTTTGGCACAAGGCCAAGAACCAAGTTCAATGCAAGCACACTTTTCTGCCTTCTCATAAACTCATTATAAACATTTTTATTAAACACCTCAGGCTGTCATCTGTTTCAACTTAATAAATCAGGTATTTCCCGACAAAATTACTCTGGCATTAATGAAATTATTTGAATTATGATCCTGTAATGCCTGAGGTGGTACAATATTATTTCCCAAACATCACTGATCCTTGTAAGACAAAAGACATGTTGTGCAAGGTCATTATTAAAGTTATGAGGCGACTGCTGGTAATTAATGCGAGTTTTCAAGCAGTCTTTGGCAAGAACACACAAGGGCTCAATTTATTATCCCAGGGCATTCTGGGAATATATCAGCATATTAAGTGGTTGACATTACAATTTATTACCAACACTGATTAGCATCTGTATCTCGCTATACATTCGGAAGCCACAAGAGATGTCATTAAACTACAATTTAAAGAAGTTAATAGAGAGGCGAGGTATTAAAAGTAGCAGTGGGGACGCAACATTAACATTGACCTCTCCCAACAAATTGCCGCTTATGTCCTCTGAAGGCCTCGTTATTCACATTGGAACTTCAAGTGAGAGATTGTCTGTACCTGTGAAGAACAGAACATGACCCTGGTGCTGGATTTGGTTTACTTGGAAATGTGTTGTAGGCAGATAGAAAAGCATGTCTGATGCTTACAAGCTGCCCTTTTCAATTATTTGGTTCGATGCTACCATCAGGGTAACAAATATCAATGTTGTAGCCATATATCAAGTACTGTACTGTTGCTTGGGCTAGCACCAAGCACATCAAGCCAGTGTTATTGCACACCCCAAATTACATTGTCCAGTTTCAACCCCAGAGGGGGGAGTCATGAGAGACAGACTGAGTTTTGGTACATAGGCAGATTGACAACATTAGCTAGCTAGCTTAGCTAGCGTCACTTACAATAAGATAACTTTTTTTTACACCTCTTTCAAACTGCCGATACAAATGTGAAGTGGTCCCGGCTGTCTCAGTCTCCGTTATATTGCAGAAAGTACACACTGTTGTGTGTTGTTTTTCAGACACCTAAGATACCTTTCAGGTAGCCAAATGATTTGGCTGACATCTCCCACAAAGCCAGAGCTTCATCTCCCGTCTCCCAGACTCACTTTCCTGGGAGTGGTGTTAAAGGGGCGGGGAGAGGGGGTGACATGAGTTGAGTTATTTGTTGCATTTGAAGCTGCCCATCACAGCGATGATGGGAACACATCAATCAGACAACACGCAGGACGTTTAGTGATATCCCCGCAGTTGTGGTCTTGAAATAACAAGTCCTCTTCATCCGAGGCGGAGACAAGCCAAATACAAATGCAGTCGACCCACACCTACTACAACACTGATTGCATGTGATGTGTATCTTCATTTTTTTGCCGGGTGAGGCCCACATGCATGATCACGCCTACCAGTATACATATACTGTAGTGCTGCATGTACAGATGTACTGTACCCGTATTTGTTGGCTCATGTATACATATTTATACTTGGAAATATAATATATAAATATACGTGTATACGTGTATACGTGCACATGTGTATTGCATGACGGACATGGGCGAGCTGCCCTGTGTGCTTGAATCCCTGAAAGACTCAGAGATGAGCTGGAAGCCGGCTGAGTTGACACTAATGCTGGCTGGTGAAACCCTTTGAAACGCAAATTGTCAACTTTTCAGGAACCAAGAATAACAGCCCATGTTTGTGCAGTGTTAGTCTTTATCCAACTTCTTCAATTGTGTTCTACGTTGAAGATTTTAAACCCCTTAAAGGGAAACTACAGTCTGAAGTCTTTAAAGCTTTAGCGCTGTACAGTGATTGAAAACAGCAGACAAAAACAGAGATGAAAAATTGGAGAATGAGACTAATTGCGCAACTTAAATTAATGAACGTCTGTTACATTAATACATCAGTTCCGCAAAAGTCTCTTTGTATTTCTCAGTATGGCTATGTTTACAAAATGGTGTCGTCTGGTGAATCAGCAGTTCCAGCTCAGAGGACGGCTGCAACAGCCAAAGACATGGCTGGAAACTCAAAGAAGCACACATGAAGTCTAACACGGATAAAGATTGGGGAGTTTTTCCTAACTGGAGAGCGCTGAAAAAGAACCGCCTTAGATCCTATATCCTATATCAATGTTCTTTTTAATTACCCAAAATAACATGATTGATTCCACCCAACGCTCTTTGCCAAGTACACATCTCTACTTTCATTAATTTTGGGGCATCTTATTCAATTTTATAGCATTTGGAGAAAACGAGGGAACACAGAGGTTAAATACAGGAGGTAACGAGGTAACGAGCAACAGATGATACACCGGGTGAATCACATTAGGGCGGGGCGACAATCACAGAGGCGGGAAACACAAGGCAGGAAGTAAAACTAAAGAAAAGACAGCAAAGAAAACCAAGACTATCAAAATAACACAGGAAACAGATCATACAGACACTCAATACAGAACACAAGACAGAAACTACAACACAAGACACGAGGAGACAAGACAGAACCAAAAAAATCAGAGGAGGAGGGACAGAAAACAAAGTGTCCCTGCAATCCAACACAGGTCATCACGTATTCTTGTCCAATGGGTTTTTTTCTAGTCTAGTTTTTCAAGACTACTACTTTCATTCACACAGATTCATACATACATACATACAAGGTGGCTGCTCATCAAATAAACATTCACACACATTTACACTCCAACGGCGCAGATGGGGGACACTCGGGGTTCAGTGTCTTGTCCAACACATCAAAGCGGGACTGCAGCTATCGAACCACCATCCTTCCTAGAGGCAGGCGCCCGCTCTACCACTGAGCCACAGGCGGCCTCGGCCTTTAGGTTCTCGGTTGTAAAAGGATACACGAAGAATGCGTAAGTCAGAGTCTTAAAGAGCACCGACTAGAGTCCATGTCAATAACAAGCAGCAGAAGTTAATACACGACGAGCGAGATCATGGCTGAGGAGATAGAGATGGAGGGAAGAGAGAGTGAGAGAGGAAGAGGGGGACGCACCGGAAATATCATTATGGCCAAGACAAAGGTTTGTTTTAGAGCCGCATCTACAAAACAAATGGACCTTCCAAGCCTGCACGGCGGAGGAAATTGTGTACACAATTTGCTTACCCACGGCTAATGTAATAACTCAGAGCAAATACGCAGCCTGAATCAACACTATCGCTCCTCACATGGGCAGAATCTGCTGAGATTAGAGCTCTTTTCAGTGACAAATGGTCCCCGTCCTGAATTATACAGAATCAATAACTTGCGAGACAGGAGCTCATTTTGTTGCTTTTTTGTCTGTGTTATCAACAAGTTCGCCATCTGTGTTTCATTAGCGCTCCATAAAACCTTTGATTGCAATATGTAAAAGATGAAAGAGAGTTAAATCGAAACGTGGTCATGTGATTGCGAGAGTGTGAGAGTTAGAAAGCAGCTGTCTTGTCTGGGCCTTCTTGTTCACGGAGGCGTGGATATTGATTGGATTTGCCTTGCAACGTGTTGTTGAAACAAAGCTGTCAGTTGCCTGGGGACACACTGCGCTTTCCAACATAAATCAGTGACTAACATGCAGATATGCTTTAATCTAGTGAACTGTAGCAATTATTGAAGCTAGGACACAGTTTTGTGATAGATGTAATAGATGTGAGCAGCTGGAGGCTACTGGGAGATTGTTGTGGGTAGATATAGCAAGTAGTTGTGAGCAGGTGAAATCATACAAGAACGGATATTTATTGTACAATTACTTTAGCCAAAAAGTCAGATATTGCAAAAGTACTCACTTCCAGTACTCAAGTAGAAGTACTGATTTAACTTCCACTACAATTTTTCATGCAAAGCTACCTGGACCACGTAACTGTTGTGCAAATGTGCACTGCAATTCCATTTCTGTGTAGGACAAAAATAAGGTAAATTATACTTTTGTAAAAACAAAAATATGTATGTATATATACACACTGTATATAAATAAAAATAGTAATTATTGAAAAAAATATAACAAAAAATAATAAATTAAGTAAAATATAATAAAATAAAAAATAAAAAGGCACAGTGAAGAATGTATGAAAGTAAGCCAAGTCTAAGCATGTGCATGGTTTGCCTGCCAATCGGAAGGTTGACGGTTCGATCCCCGCCCCTGCAGACATTGTCGAAGTGTCCTTGGGCAAGACACTGAACCCTGAGTTGCCCCCGGTGCTGCATATCGGAGTGTGAATGTGTGTGAGTGTGTATCTGATGAGCAGGTGGCACCTTGTACGGCAGCGCGGGCCACGGTGTATGAATGTGTGTGAATGGTGAATGTTTCCTGTAGATGTAAAAGCGCTTTGAGCCGTCGTTAAGACTGGAAAAGATAAATAAATACAGCACATTTATACACGCACATCTTCACTGCACACATGCAAAAATGTTAGTGTCTAACATTTTCTCTTATTTTATCAGCGAATGGTGATATTCCATTTACATGTCATAAAAAGCATTCTTCACTAACTGTACTGTAACAACACTTTATCACAGACTGTCAGACTAAAGAGTCACTTTACACATATGAAGTCTGGTTTCTAGCAGCTGCTCTCAGAGAGTGAGAGGTCCGACTCCACTACGACCACAGCACACATCTCTGCCAATTATCACGTCTGCTCTGTTCACTTTCCTCCCCCTTATGAACTGTCTGTCTGTCTGTCTGTCTGTCTGTCTGTCTGTCTCTCTGTCTGTCTCTCTGTCTGTCTGTCTGTCTGTCTGTCTGTCTGTCTGTCTGTCTGTCTCTTTGTCTGTCTCTCTGTCTGTCTGTCTGTCTGTCTGTCTGTCTGTCTGTCTGTCTCTCTGTCTGTCTGTCTGTCTGTCTGTCTGTCTGTCTGTCTGTCTCTCTGTCTGTCTGTCTGTCTGTCTCTCTGTCTGTCTGTCTGTCTGTCTGTCTGTCTCTCTGTCTGTCTGTCTCTCTGTCTGTCTGTCTGAGAGCAGCTCCATCGCAAGCTCTGGCTTCCTCCAAATCTGTTGTGATGGTGCACTTTATCATCATGCCACACACACCAATGGAGGGAGAGAGAAAGAGATAGACGGGGACCAATTAGCTTCTCTGGAGCTAGACTGAAACCCCAGAGAGTCTTGGGTCGTCTCACAGATTTTATTATGCAGAAGATTTCGTTCTTTTCATGGAACTTCAATTAAAGGAAACTCAAAACTTCTCCAAAGAAAAGAAAAACACTGGAAAACTGTAACTTCATACTTTTTTCAGGAGGGAAACAGCTTCACTTGTCAATCAATGCCAAGTGTCTGCACAGGCAGTGTTGAAAGTAAAAGTGCAGAAAAATCCTCCCATTTCAGGAATTGGAACCAGTCCAAACCATCATAAAAACATTGTATTTAATAAACTACATGTGTTTTGTGTGCAAAAATCTCAATCTGTAAAGTAATTAGCAACTAAAGCTGTCAGATGAATTTAGTATTAATACTAATAATAATAATACATTTTATATGTAATGCACTTTACATTTAAGACAAACCTACAGGTAAGATCATGAAAGCAAGGTAAAATATATATAAATAATGCAACTACATCATTGTGCAAGGCTAAAATTCTTAAGTTCTGCTAAAAAGAAATGTTTTTAGTCCTTTTATTAAGGTCTCAATAGTCAGTGGTGAAGAAAAAAGTATTATATCTTTTTACCTGAAATGTAGCAGAGTAGAAGTAGAAATGGCATGATTAGAAAAGACTCAAGTACAGTACAAATGCCTCAAATATCTACTTAAATACATGTACTTGGTTACATGTCACCACTGCAGTAATGGAGTCCTGATCTCGGACTCACAGCCGACTCAAGTCTCTATTCTCTGGACTTGAGTCCGACGCGAGACTCTACACTGTAAGTAACGGCTCTGACATCTCCAGTTATTTCCTTTAGATTTCACAGTAACACTACTATGTGATTTTTACAGTAGAATGCTGTAAAGTTACATTACAACCGTGTCACCATGACCAAATCACAGTAGTCTAAGTATTACAGTTGAAATCACAGTAGTCAAAGCATTACTGTAAAACAAATAATCACTACATAGCCACTAAAGTACTGTAAATAGTAAACTACTGTATTTTAAATTTTTTATCTAAGGTTGTGTTTAATTGTTTTGTATTTTACAACGAACACTTAAAATACTGTAAATGGAAGTACGGTACCTTTACTGTAAAAAGAATTCACAGTAACTTGCTGGACAATCGTTGCCAGTAAGTTACTGTAAATTATACGTTCAATTTGTTACTGTGTCACTTAATGCTGCATTCTCGCTTTTGCTTTCACTACTCTCGTAACAAAGGAATTAATATTGATATATGCAACTGTAGTGCATGATTCACGGGCTCCCAGACACATGGAAATGCAAAAGTCAGTAAATGTGTATGTGGCCTAAACCCTCTTTTATCAGTATATCATGTCAGACTTGGACTTGGACTTGAATACTGGGGACTCGAGACTCAACCTCAGGTAATGGTAACTTGACTCTGACTCTTCTTTAGGGACTTGGATTCGGACTTGAACACTGGAGACTCGATCTCAGGTGTTGGTGATTTAACTCGGACTCTTCTTTGGTGACTCGGACTTGAACAGTGGAGACTCGGGACTTAACCTCAGATAATGGGGACTCGACTTGGACTCTTCTTTGGTGACTCGACTACAGCACTGCACCACTGAGTATGATATTGTGTTTTCTATAAGTCACCATGATTTAAGACGTAATTAAAGTGAAACCAGCGGGCCAGATTCAGGCCTTCGTCCGCTTTTAAAGTTAATTGCAGGCATGGGAAGACAGAACGAGCGCTGCTGTACAGACTGTCCAGACTACTGGACAGAACATTGCTATCAAAGCTGTTGAACTCTCATCGCTGCTGCTTAACTGCACACAAACAATTGACAGGTTGCATCTATGACAGCATCCAACATCCCTAACGGAAATAACCCCACGCTGGCTGCAAACACCGCCCTGACGCATCCACCGTCATTGTTTCTCGCTGTGAAAACACAAGAGTTGAATTAATAAAAATAATAATGCATCAGAGCTGAAAATGGAACATGACTGACGCATATAGTAAGACAAGATGTAATCTTCACAACAGCATGAACCGGAATCTAGAGATCAAAAGGAAGTGTTGATGTGCCGCGGCGGATCTGAGCTCCTCCCCTTTAAGGCGATGTTCACAATTGGCGTCTTTTTAGAAACTGCCAGTGTCTGTTTTTACATCCTAATCTTCTGTAAAAAAAAACCTGTTGTCAAAAACATCTTTTTTAAACGTCATAAGCAACTTTTTAAAGTTGAAAAAAGTTCAACTTTTCTGAAAGAAAACGCCCTAAGTCAAACTTTTTTTTAAAACCCAATCCGCAGAGTAGCCAGACCTGTTGTTTCCATAACAACAAGGAAAATTGTAGTCGGAGCACAGCAAGTTATATGATGTGACCGGGGTGTTTCATACAATGTTAGCGCCTCTCTCACTCCCTCTCTCTGTGTGTTCTTTTTCTAGCTCACTCCACCACTATATTTTATCTAACGTTAACCTCTCTCTCTCTATCTCTCATTCTCTCTCTCTCTCTCTCTCTGTTCTCTTTTTAGCTTGCTCCACCACTTTGTTTTATCTAACCTTAGCACCTGCCCTCTCTCTCTCTCTCTCTCATTCTCTCTCTCTCTCTCTCTCTGTTCTCTTTTTAGCTTGCTCCACCACTTTGTTTTATCTAACGTTAGCACGTGCCCTCTCTCTCTCTCTCTCTCTCTCTGTCTCTCTCTTTGTTCTTTCTCTAGCTTGCTCCACCATGTTTTATCTGTTAGCATCGCTCATAGCACTCTGGGATACTGTAGCAGTAGCTGTAGAAATAAAAGACGCTCTCTGCTGCTTTTTGAAAATACAAAAGCACTCCAGTCAACTTTTTCGCATCAAAAAAGACACCAAGTGTGAAAACAGCCTTAGAAATCTTTCCTTCCTTCATCTTGGTTTTCATCTTCTTCTGACTTCCATTCTCTCCTCAACCCGTTTCCTACTTCCTCTCATTTTCATTCCTCTCCATCTTTTTCTCTCTCTTTCTCTACCTTTGCATATGCAATGTAAAGTTTGAATACACTAATGGGAACATTCATGAGTGGTTAATGTGTTTTATTACATTAATGAAAGCATGCGCTCCAAACCACGGGAACACCATGAACTCGAATCAACCTAAAAAAAAAAAAAAGAGCAAAAGTTATCTCTTGCACGCACGTAACACCATCTTGTATAATAAATCATGGCTTTGAAATATTTATGACTTCGAAGGAACCATCCTTTCATTTAGTACTTTAGGACTATTTTTGTGGCAGCATCTCTGCGCCTGTTGCAGATTATTTTCTTGTGCAACACCTCTCTCTTAAATTGGATTTTTGTTTTTATAGTACAGGAATGTAAAGAAAGATGTCACTAAAGTATGAAAGGGCAGACTTGATATGGTGCTCTACTTCCATTACATTCATTTATTTGAAATTTATTTTTACTACATAGTCCATTTTAGCGGTTTTCAGAGTTCGTTTTATCTACAAACAAAACCATAGGGGGACTAAAGCAATCAGTGAATGTGCTGTAAAAGCAAAACCACATACTAAATCAGGCTGAATAAATATGACAATTCATCACTGAACAATGATTGATTAGTTTTGTGGAACAAAAGGTCACACAGCGAGACACTTTCATTTTCAAAATGAACACCGTCAGCAGGTCTTCAAAAACGGTCTCAGAACTGAAACTCAGCTGACACAATGCCGCGTTCACCACAGACATCTGTTGAACACTGTCCCCACGCATGATGATGAGGACTTCTAAGACAGCATTTCACATTGGGACTCTCTCTGGAATACTGAAGCCTTTTCTCCTTCAATATGACTGTCCTCCCCCCCAAAATGCTCCTAGACATCCAGTTTCTACAGAAAGGAGGCAGGTTGGGGTATTTATATTTGTTTCTGTATTTATTGTTTAATTTATATTGTTTATTTTTATAGTAATGTTTAATACTGTTTAATATTTGTGATTTTTTCTGTCAACCCGTTCTCACTCTGAACTCGTAAAATACGATGTTTGTGTCGTGGCTGTCATCGTCAGAAACAACGCAAAATCCGCCCATCACCGGGTTTATAGCACAAGTGTCACGTTTCCTCACCCCAAGAGTTACTTTCTTCTTTTCCTAAACCCAACCGTCTGTTCTTTTTTCCTAAACCCAACCGTCTGTTCTTTTTCCTAACCCCAACCGTCTGTTCTTTTTTCCTAAACCCAACCGTCTGTTCTTTTTTCCTAACCCCAACCGTCTGTTCTTTTTTCCTAAACCCAACTGTCTGTTCTTTTTTCCTAAACCCAACCGTCTGTTCTTTTTTCCTAAACCCAACTGTCTGTTCTTTTTTCCTAATCCCAACCGTCTGTTCTTTTTTCCTAAACCCAACTGTCTGTTCTTTTTTCCTAACCCCAACCGTCTGTTGTTTTTTCCTAATCCCAACCGTCTGTTGTTTTATCCTAATCCCAACCGTCTGTTCTTTTTTCCTAATCCCAACCGTCTGTTCTTTTTTCCTAAACCCAACTGTCTGTTCTTTTTTCCTAAACCCAACTGTCTGTTCTTTTTTCCTAAACCCAACTGTCTGTTCTTTTTTCCTAAACCCAACCGTCTGTTCTTTTTTCCTAAACCCAACCGTCTGTTCTTTTTTCCTAAACCCAACCGTCTGTTCTTTTTTCCTAAACCCAACCGTCCCGTTGTTCTTGTTGTTAACCCGTCTGTTCTTTTCCTAAACCCAACCGTCCCGCTTGTCTTGAAACTGTAAGCCCACCCACAACCCTTTCCTTAACCTAACTGCGCCAAAAGTGACGCCAATTGTCCCAACCAAGTGCGTTTAGAGCGTGTTTAGAAGATGAGGCTGAAGGAGACTTTCAGCGTCAACAAAACCAAAGGTATCTGACCAAGCGTCAGTATTTTACCCAATGTTAGTGAGAATGTGTTGTTCCTGTTTGCATCAATCCCCTGGGCAAATTCCTGGCTATAAACCTTTTCCTGGTTCTGACTGTGATGTGTCGAACAAACCCAGAACTTTACCCCGGGAGAGCAGAGTTTGGGTCCCTTTCAAAATTAAAATAAACAGCCATTTTGTTTTCTCAATGTTCAGCGTCAAAGGAAGTGAAGTAACGTCTGATTTGAACCCAACACACGATCTTTTCTAAACTTAACTAAGCAGTTTTGGTGCCTAAACATAACCAAACTGTGATTCTTTCACAACATTAAAGACGTCTTGAAAAGTGCAACCTTTGCGTTAAAAACAACATGTGACCGACATTCTCTGGTTTAGGCATGAGGTCATATATCCGCCAGCACAATGAACACTAATTAATGAAACGCTCCGGTGGGTCGTATTAGAGGGTCGGAACAAACGTCTAATTTCCTACTATAGGAGGATTCATTGCAGTTAATTGTATGCACACTTGAAGCTGACAGTGGCGGTCAAACTGTGTTTCAATGGTAGATTGTTCAGGTGCCGCTGGATATTCCCACGGAAGTCCGTCATTTTCAGCCGGATGTCCCTCACATTCCTCTTTACTTGGGTTAGCACAAGATGATTGTGATTGGTTTAAAGAAATGCCCAAAAAACAGAGCATGTTTTTCTGCCATCCCATTACTCCTGTGCTTCTCTTGCCTCGTAGACATTCCTTTTCCTACCTTTTGAAAGAGTTGTATATACACATTTGGGAAGTGGAGTGGATACATGAAGGATGTTCTATAACTCTTTCACCTGTTAACTCCGTTTTCTTTTGCATTTTCCCGTCCGTAAACATACATCTACAAAGTTTTGAGCAAAACTCGATGTCCCCTTCCCTCCCACTTTGTAACCGACCCTTTGCTGTTGAGTATGATGCACGCTGGATGAGCTCCAATGCCCTCTATTTCTAGTCTTTCCACCCCCCAATCCTACTCTCTCTCTCTCTCTCTTTCCCTCTCTCTGCCCTCTCCATCTGTTATTCAGATGAAAAATTGGAGAAACATTGTTCTCAACATTTCCCATAACCAAAAATAGACCTGGCCTACTAAAATGGCCCCTTCTTCACCTTCCCATCGGAATCTAGACAAGAATATCTCCTTGAAAAAAGTAAATCCCATAAAAATTACTTTTACAAACTGGAAATGTTTAGGTTACTTTATGATGTACCTGCAGGCCTAATTTTCCACATTTCTTGAACAAACTCATTCTACCATTTGATTGAAACCACTAACATTAATAGCCAGTAATCACTCTCACACGGAAAAGAGAGTTGTAAGTGTTAAAATATACTTCATGGTCTGTGTAGACAGCTGGGTCGATTATCCATCAGACGGACTACTAAAAATCTGAAAATGATTTCAATTCATTTAAATGATTTAAAATGATTTAAAATCGTTCCCGTCCTTTAATACGACCCACGGCAAGTCCATGCAATGTTTGGCAACACTCCACTCTACATTCATAAAGCAATATTACACAATTTCATTCTAGAAAAACCTGAAATGCAATTACGGATATATTTTGAAAGACATTAAAATGTGGTGGAATACCATCAGAATAGAACATAGCCTTAGGGATTATTTTCAAATGGTCACCAGAAAAGTCCCATGAAATTACTCAATAAAGAAGGTAAAATGCCCTCTTCAAAAGCTAATTCCTTACTCTGAAACACACATGCACTCATTTATTTTCACCACCTGCAGTCTTTGTGTAGAAGCGTCGGGCCTAATCTCTGCCACATACTGTCGGGTGTAACACGGCATGAAAGATGCATGCACGACATTTTGGAGAGAGGTTACTTCCCACGAGGGAATGACTTTCACTCGGTGTAGTTCAGATTGTCCCGTGGTTCCTTTTTAAAAAGTAGTGGAATTCTCTCTGCAGGGCTGCATACAGTGAATGTGAAGCGAAGGTTGTTCTCGTCGGTCAAGAACTGAGACCAGAGTGCTGTTTTTAAAAGAGAAAAGTGAATTCTATCAGCCGAGCTCTGATGGGCTTTTACCGTAGGGGGAAGGTTATTTTGTGGTTTCAACTATAGGTTTTTGCTGAGTGATGAAGGTCATTCTGTATCTTCTCTGGGAAACGGCACGGGGCTTTATCTCTGAAATGCAAATGGGGAATGACTGCGGAATTAAGGTCACCCTGTGGGTCCATAATAATGTGCTGTAATGTTAAAATGAATTGAGTACTTTCCCCCAAAGAGCTAATCTGCTTGGTGGTTGAATTGAAACCAGAAAAGAGCTAAATCTATCCAAATATATCTCCATATAGCTGACAGGAAGAGAACTTGGGCCCGGACAGTTTTTAGCTGCTTCTTTAGCATCACAGCTCAGATAAAACAAGCTCAAGACTGTAGAAATATATGATGAGAATCACTTATGGCGCTGGGGCCCGCTTTACAAATGCAAATAATTGGTACTCACAAGTTGACACGTTTGCATGCCTTATGGTGTTTTTGAAAGCTGATGCATTGGTTACAGGTATGAAACTAGTGTGGATTTGAAACGTTTTAGAATGAGCATGAGGAAAAGGTCATGTTCCAGATATCAGCTTGCAAACTTAATGCATGAATGGTGTCACATGGTTCATTCTGATGAATATTAACAAAGTCGTTAGGACATGAAGACCCTGTCATAACCCCGTGTTGTCTTCCGGTCAAAATTGAAAATCAACACTTTTGTTGATGCTTTTTAATCATTTTTTAAAACTTTTTAGTACATTTCTATCCCTTTTTCAACACTTTTTTTCCATGTTTGTCACTTTGACATTTAATGCTACGTAACACTTACTCATTAACTTTAGTTTTACACTTATTTTTGGAATTTATGGTAATTTATAGGAAATCGTACCTAATATTTGAGTTAGAAAAGCAGAAACTAGGAATTATTGAGACTAAAATTAAAGGAATGGATGTTGATGATAATCACAGACTGGAATATGTCAACTTTTACTCAATACTACTCCAAAAACACTTCCATTTGTTTACTCCAAATGCTATAAAATTGAAAGAGACACCCCCAAAATTAATGAAAGTAGAGATGTGTACTTGCCAAAGAGCGTTGTGAGGAATCAATCATGTTATCTTGGGGAATTAAAAAGAACATTGATATGGGAAAACGGGGCAATTTGACCCGAGGAAAACATAAGGGGTTACCAGGGAAAACTGCAACAACAAGGCATTGATTTTGTGTCATTGTGGACTTTGATGACCTGAGATGTTTCGAGACCGTTAGAGTTACATAATGAGGGCTTCACAGAGAGCTGCAAAGGTTGGGAGTATCTATATTTTACCGGCCGTGTTGACATAGCTACCCCGCCTCCTGGAACTAATAATCAGTAAGGGGGCCTTGGGGGAGTCGGTATATTTGATCAGAATACACCACAGAAAATCTGCTTAGAAATCTAGGAAATGTTGGATGGGATAAAAACATCACATTCATTATAAATTTCATTCATGTTCACTGCATATCCAAATACAATACACATTTTTCCCAGTCTGGCACTTTCAAAAAGAATAATTCCAATGCTAATTCCATGGTAGCAGTATTTTGGATAGTCACCATGGAAACAGTAATTGGTCACGTGACAAGGGCTGGGGACATTAGCAGATCGGCAGGCAAGTGGCAATACTCTAATCCAATGGAAATCACACTTGTCAGATTGAAAGAACTCAATGGATTGGGGGGGGGTTTACACAAGGGACCCCCCGCCCTTGTGTAAAACAGATTTCACAGGGCTAGTCAGTGCTAAAAGCTAATTGAAAATTTGAATCATACGTCCAAGTTTCCAACTGAGCCACCCCAATGTGACTAAAAAAGGTCTCCCCAGTGGCATCAGCCTGG
>NC_048419.1:24396156-24400731 GCF_013103735.1 Etheostoma cragini | reverse complement strand
GGGCAATTTAGGCCCGGTGGGCCTTCGGGTAGCCCTGTACACTCAGGATGTTTTGTTTTTTTAAATCGTCAAATAAATCAAACAAAAAAACAAAAGTTGGCTCTTGTCAGAATTCCCAGGTAAAATCAGGGATACAAGTATTTTGAAATCTCCCACAATTTTAATGTATAAGCTCACATGAAATAAAGGACACATTTCCAAAAATATCTTAAAACAATACTTACATGCCATTTGTAGTTATAGTTTGCCATTTGTAGTTTGAATAAGTTACTGGTTGCTGTAATCATAAATACTGGCAAAAGCCAAGGCAGCTTTGTTTGTGTAGCACTGTGATGAACCAGCTCAAAGTTATCACAAACAAGGGACCACAGTTAAATGGCCCCTTATAGTTAAAGACTAAATTAAAAGCCTTTTATTTAATCCAAATCAAATACTATTTCTGCATGGCGTACTGAGTGCATGGACATTTCAAAGTGCTTTACATTAAAAAAAACAGTTAAAACATTTCTTAAAGAGATTATAAAATGGCTTCACTAGAATAAGACAGGTATGATATGAAATATTAAAAGTTACAGTCTTGCGGTGTAAGAAATGAACTATAGCTTCATATGAAGCAGCATCAAAAAGAAAAGTGTTCAGCCTTGATTTAGAAGAAGTGAGAGTTGCGGCGGACCGCCTGCAGGAGGGATCCCTTCTCCGTGTTGAGAAACGAGGCACGAAATCAAAGTTCCCTGTTCTGTGCCAAAATGCAGTCTAAAGGTCAGCCGGAGGTAAAGTGAGGCTCCAGCAGTATGAGTCGGATGAATCAGAATCTTGCATTCAGATTTAGTAGCGTAGAGGAACACGCTTGAAACAGTCAAAGCTCACCCTTTGTGGCAGCCCATTTTTCACGTTTCAATACACAAAAATCACTTCCAGGTAGACAACTGGCCATTGGTTTGAACTGCGGAGATACAGAAGATCAGCTGACATGTTTAATTTCTATTGTCATTTTCAGCCGTAACTGCAATGTTTAAAGATATATAGCAAAACACGGAGGTCGGACCTATCTGATGTTTCTTCATCAGATAGGTCCGATAGGTCCGATAGGAGGGGGTATAGAACTTGCTTTCTTTTCTATCTGTGACATCTATTTGATGTCTGTCTGAAACTCCCTCTGCCAGGTGGTTTCAGGCCGACCTCTCATCCTCTTACCCTGGGGGGTCCACGTCAGAGCCTGTCTGGTGTTTTCTGACCTTTCGGCTGTGCTTGTTGTCTGTGCTGCGTTGCTTTGCCACCGTCTTTGATAAATCAGTAACTAGCGTTAGGAACAGCGGCCTCTCACCGCCAGTCGGACTGATGCTAGTTCGGGTGCTGTCATGTTCTTTAACCCTTGTGTTGTCTTCCCGTCAACCATGAAAAAGTTGGGAAAAACTATCATTATATAACATTTTATATAACATCTAACTATTATCACTTTTTACAACATTTTTGTCACTTTTGCAATGTTGTGGGTGCTTTTTTTTAAATATTTTTTCATAAGTTATTTAATAGTTCTAATGTTGACATTTTCAGTGCTTATTTCGAAAGGCTCATTTTTTGTGATAAAACTAAACAAAACTGAAAACAAGTCAGATTTGATCCGAGGACAACATCTGCGGGCCAACAGGTCCATTAGCTGTCCAAGCTGACGTTAACGAACACGTTGACATGTGAAAGCATCAAACATGTATTTTAGATGAATATATCCAGTTGTTCCTCGTCCCCGTTTTGCTCAGCATCGTTAAATTGCATGTACAGGACGCAGCAGGTTTCTACCAGGAAGTTATTAGAAACTTTTGCCTTTCAGTGCTGTCAGACTAACACTGTTTCAGACAGCAGTGTTAGTCTGAATTGGGTCTGCACCAATTTCCTCAGGGGTTGTTCAAATATTTCACAATGATGATGGAAAAAATTGGTATCAGTTATGAAAGACACACTAAAAAGGCTCATACGGGCAGGTTACTGTGGATCCACCAATCACAGGCGAAGCAGAGGAGGACATGAGGAAACCGAATGCTCAGCAGTACACTGCTTGGTTAAATGAATGTTAAATGAGTCTTTCTACATGGTAGCTAACATCAGCCAGAATTCAGCAGCCACTTAAATGCAATCAGGTGACCCTGAAAACATGTGTCCATTGCGTTAAGGCAATGACCAACAGATATACACGCCCACTCATACATCTCTCCATGATGGTTCAATTAAAGTAATGTCCTCTGGCGTAATGTGCTGCCTCTACTGTATTACAAAAATGAAACAATAAAACAAGAATAATGGTTTTTGTTGCCACAGACAAACAAATCTTTTGCTTGGCTGTAAAGCGCCTCAGCGTGGCCAAGTACTTGACAGCAAATCTGCAGCTTGAAAGCCACAGTAAGCATAAAACTTGAAAGGGAAATCTTAGCGGCTTGTAGCACTTAAAAGGACAGTACTTTCACATTTCACTTTTTCTGTTGTTTTTTCCGTTTCCTGTTTTATTTTGTAGTTGTCTGTTCTCTCGTGTTGTCTTGTGTTACTTCCTGTTGTAGATTTTCCCGCCTGTGTGATTACCTGTTCCTGCACCTGTGTCTCATTTAGAGATGGTACGACGCCATTTTATTGCTTCCTGATACCGATTCTGATATCTGGACTTGCTTTTCGGCCGACACAAGTACTGATAATAATAATAATAATGTCATGGCTCAACCAAGCCTGGCGTTGGTAGGAATATACCAGAGCTTGGTTGTATGCTTGGTTGCTCGTGCATTGGGAAACTACAAAGCTGACCGCTTAGCCGCCTAACTGTCAGGGCAGCGTCAAACAAGGCTGTCGGTCACATGTCCGAGCCTTCTGCTTCACATCCACTTTTTTCAGCTATTCAATTCAAGACACACCCACCCCAGCCTGGCAGCCAATCCAGCCAATAGTTGGAAGTTGCTGTGTGGTATCAATTAGGAAATAAGAAGAAATCCTTTGTTGCTGGGGCTTTGAAACTTTTTGTGTGTGGGGAGCACTATTTTTATCCCAAGAATTTTCCCGGACCACCTAACACATGATTAAATATGTCTGGTATGTATTGTTAATGTGGCTTGGGTAAGTGAAGTTTGGGGTCCCCTGCTGGACCCATTGCCGGACAAGCGGATGAAGATGGATGGATGGATGGATGGATGGATGGATGGATGTCTAGACACAGTCCTACCTGAACTAATCTGCACCTCTTAATAGGCCTACTAGCACTAAAAGTATAACTAGTCCTCGCATCATTACAACAGGCTTGTTAAAAGAAAGTTTACTGCACACAATGGCTGCCACATATTTTGTCTATTTAACAACTCAAGCGCCCGAGGTCATAATCAGGTTCATTTAACCAACAGGCTTATTTCCATAGGAATGGAGTATTAAATATATACAGTAATAAGAACAATTGTATATAATCACAATTTCCAATTGGGAATATGGTAATTTCCTGGTAAAAATTAAGGTAAAAGCTATTATTTCAACAGACCACCTGCAGTACCCTCATGGACCACTAATGGTCCACGGACCACAGTTTGGGAATGACTGCTCTATTGTATTGTTTATTTTTGTTCAAATGCATTCTGTTATGCGTTTTCTTTAATTGATTTTTTACGTAGTTGGCCACTAGTTTTATATACATGTACATTTGTCATACTTTATTAGCGTCCCATTAACGTATAACCTCACCTTTTACTTTTTATGTATCATAAATCAAAACACTGAACACTAAAGAAGAAGGAGAAGATTACTTTCTGTAGCTCCTGGCTTTATAAAGCGTGTACATTCACTATAATCACTGGGACTGGCTGTTCTTCATTTGTACAGTACAGCCAAGTAAAGACATATACCTCACAGGCTCGCATGGGGCTAATAATGGGAGCAGTATCCATAGCAACAAGCATCATGATGGTCTAATGACTTCTATGTAGTACCAGTTTATACTGTTGCAGGGTGAGAGCATGAAAGAGGAAGGGCAGCGCCGCAGGTTTCTCAAGATGCTGACTTTGATCTGGGGGTCCTCCCCCAAAACCTTTTGAGTGTCAAACACTCTATGTCCTGTGTCTGACATTGTATAACAGTATGTTTACTGGGAACAAGTAGGGCTGAATGCAAATTTCCGATCATACGGATATGCGTTTGTTGGATATGTGCTCAATTTATAATTTTTGGATTTGAATATTTGGGGGAGGGGTTTTTCCTTTCATACTTTTTGAGGGGAAAAATCTACCCTTTCTAAACTTAATCACATCAATGGCCAACATTTTGTTGGATATCACACAAATAGTTGTTCTCAATTCCACGTATGATATGTCCGTTCATGAAACTGCCGACCTGGTGGGTTTGTTTGTCTCTCATACGAGACAACTTCTACCTGAAGTCAACCCACTGCTGTCTCGGTTAACTAGCATGCATTAGTTAGCGCTACATTTGTAACATCAGTTGGTCCTTGGGGTCAGTCCTATGGTCCCCCAGCCCCGTGGTCCCACAGCCCCTGGTCCCACAGTCCCGTGGTCCCCCAGCCCCATGGTCCCCCAGCCCCATGGTCCCACAGCCCCG
>NC_048419.1:24394116-24396056 GCF_013103735.1 Etheostoma cragini | reverse complement strand
CCCACAGCCCCGTGGTCCCCCAGCCCCATGGTCCCACAGCCCCATGGTCCCACAGCCCATGGTCCCACAACCCCATGGTCCCACAGCCCCATGGTCCCACAGTCCAATGGTCCTAATTAAAAAAAAAAAATCATAGGGACAATGGAATATGGGTGCTGTGGCACCATTGGACTGTGGGACCATAGGACTAGGGGACCGTTGGACCATAGGACTGTGGGACCATAGGGCTAGAGGACCGTTGGACTGTGGGAACACAGGCACACTCCCGGTTCCTTTACTATAGGTGCTGACAAAAGAATTGCCATGGAAGATTGCACATGTACTTCACGTTGAGACAATTTCGATGTGTTCTACTTGATCAAAATGTGTTCTTATTTGACCTTAAGGATGTCAATAGCCAGGACACATTAATTGTGCAGGCTTACACAGTTTAAGTTTGTCGGCACATGAAAATGTTAGCTTTGAACATTAGCTATTGCATCAGCTCTTGCTAACATCATTTCTTTGGCATTACCGTTGAAGCTCAAACGTACCCCATGCACAGTTTACCTTCAGGGATCCATAAACATGAAAACATAAACACAAACACATGAAATAAATTCACTTTTTTGGCAATGTGGTCTAAATCGGTGTGTGTATATTTTTAGACAATAAATGCGTTGCGTCATATAGGCTTTTGCATAAATCTAGGCCTCTGGAGAGAAGCTTGTTATTTACAACCTCCATGTCAATGCATAATGGTAGACACAACGCAGGTTTGCTGATGCAACGCCGACCCAATCACTGACTGTTAATCACCCCTCCACTTTAACTTATTTCTCTCTTAAGTGGCTGGAGGTTGTGGTTCATCTCTCTGCTCAGAGTCAGCCTGGCTCAGAGTATCAGTCATTTATTCTCTAATCTCTTTGTCCAGGAGCAGCCTTGTTGTGGCTCCATATGGCTGAGGTGGCAGCTGGACCTTTATCACAGCACAGAACCTGGCCAGAGTAGGCACACACACACACACACACAAACACACACACACAAACACATGTAAGACTTACATGCAATGGGACATAAATGCAGGTTGTGCAGGGCAAACACAAGCATTGGTGCACACCAATTTGGCACAAACACCCGTGGGCTAAGGTAGACACGTGCACAACACAGGCAGACAAAAAGGATTTAGAAAACAATATTTCACATTATACAAACCCAGTTTGGTGACAAAAGAACAAGCAAAGTAAGCACAAAACACATCCGACTGTGATTGAGAAAGGCCAGTATGAGAGAGCACAAAGGGACAGAGTTGTACATTTAGACCACAGAATCCTGATTTTTTTTATGCACAGTTCAAAATCTGCCTTCACATTTTTCTGCATCTCTGTCAAACTCCCCGTCCAACTCCGATAAACAGCTGTTGGAAGTCCAGTGCCTTCTGTGGTTGCTCCTTGTTTCATTTTGAGCAGCTCTGCATTGTTTATTCAGAGCTGTGCTCCTGTTGTCTTGGTTAGAAGTCGCATCCTTTGTCAGTTCTGTTTGCTGGGAAATCCCACAAGGGAAACAGATTTGGCCACAGAGTCTTTTTGAGACTTGAGTCTCCACCAGAGAAATACAGCTTCTGTTTTTTATCATGGTTAAAGGTCCCATGGCATGAAAATGTCACTTTGTGAGTTGTTTTTTTACATTAATATGAGTCCCCCCAGCCTGCCTACGTTCCCCCAGTGGCTAGAAATGGTGATAGCTGAAACCGAGCCCTGGGTATCTTGCTCTGCCTTTGAGAAAATGAAAGCTCAGATGGGCCGATCTGGAATCTTGGTCCTTATGAGGTCATAAGGGGGACGGTTACCTCCCCTTTCTCTGCTTTGCCCGCCCAGAGAATTTAGCCCACCCAGGAGAGAGAGAGACATCATGGCTTTCAAACGAGCAAAGCGGCAGTTGGTCAAGGCCACACCCTCAGC
>NC_048419.1:24390669-24394106 GCF_013103735.1 Etheostoma cragini | reverse complement strand
CCCCCCCCCCCCCCCCTTCCTTAAAAGCTACAGACTCAGAAATGGCGCATAGTGAGGAAAGCTCATTGTGGGACTGGCTCTAGTGGCTGTAATGGATATAACTTGTTTATATGATCAAGAACTTTCACCCATGTTGACACGTGAAGGACATACGTATCCTCCTTCGGAGGCTGACATGAATATTTACCCCAAGGCATCGGCTCGTATTTATAATCAATGTACTTGTGAATCGAGCGTTGTCCAGTCTTGTCACGCTGATGGCTCTGTGTAATGGATGGGGAAGATGCTGAATCATCCAGCAGTCTAATGTATTATCAATTACTTGATTTCTGCCCACTCTTGGTCGGATGCATTGATTCAGTGTGGGTCAACAGTGAAAGCTCCATTGTCCAGACTGTCAATAGAGCTCAGCTAGAGGCCCAACTGGCATCACTAATCTATGAAATGTATAGGATGAGTTAGGACCGAAGACACACTCTGTAAGGGCAGCTCATTCATCAGTCCCAATAATCTACTGTAATATCAATAACTTGACTGGTGACTGGCCTGAGCCATATCTATTAATACAGCAGTGAGTTTCTCATGTAATGTGTAATGAATGGGGAGAACGCGAGTGAATGTGTGTGTTTGTGTGTGTGTGTGTCTCAGGTAAGTACTCTCTAACATGTCTATTCCACAAACCAGCAATGTCCCGGTTTTTGACCTGTTGTCCGCTGTGCAGACTTTTCCTGAATATTTGTCCTTCTACCAGTTATGAACAACATGGAACTAAGATTTGTGACTTTAGTTAAGAAAAAGTTAGCAACTACTTGAAGGTATCTATATAAGAGTGACACATGACCCTAACCCTAACCATAACCATAACTTGTCATGAAACAAAACTGATGACACTTACTAAAAGAAGCGTTTATATTTAAAATATTTCTGACTTGTTTATAATGTTTATTACACGTTCATGACAGTGTTTTGTCACTCTTTTGTGTAACCCAAAAAGTTATTTTTACTAAAATAGTGTCGATCGGGAGTCTCCGAAGGCCGTTTTATTTGCAAATGGAACTGATTCTCTGGCTGTTCTCCTTCCTTCCCGGCGTGTTGAACAAAAATAGACATGGTTTGTATTATTTAGCGGATCAGAGAGACGCTTATGGGACGTTTGTGGGACGGGAATCGTGGAATCACAAGAATTGACTTGAGTGGCAGCAGCCGCGGCTCTCTGCGGAAAGCAGAATCTAATAGATCTAGGGGTGTGCCTCTGTCACAACTGAAGACTGGACGAGGTTTTTTAGGTCCCCCATTTGCGTCTTTATAAACAAAGAATGACACCAAAAATATATTTACTCAAACCAAAGATGCAAAAAGCTATCTTAAACTGAGGCAAAATAACATCTCACAGCCAACTGCCACTCAAAAAAAAAATAAGGGGGGGGGGGGGGGGGGGGGGGGGGGGGGGGGGGGGGGGGGAATAATAATACTCCTGCTATCCTGATGCCCTTATAACTCAGCCCCGCCAATTGGACCATACCACCAACATGGCAGAGCTAACCTGAGCGAGCACCACTAACCCTTAAGTTTCCCACAACATACTTCCAACTGGAGAGGTTCATTACCGCTAACATTACTATTCATACATATAGATGTACATATAGATTTTACTGCAGAACTACCTCACCTATTGTTGCTCACCTTTAGGATTAACCAGCCCCTCCCCGCTCAGGAAAGCGCTCATGAGGCAAACCTGGATCCACTCTCCTTGATTAAGCTGGGCTACTCCCCCCATCACAGGCAGAACCATAGCAACACCCTGAGACCTGTTGAACAGGGCTACGTCAAGTAGTAAAGTGACAAATTAAAACAATAACCAACAACTTCACAGAGAAATGAACCCTTGTGTTGTCCTTAGGTCAAATTGACCTGTTTTATATCTGAAATATGGATTTGTTTCACCCAAATTGCCCCAAAACAACCAGGATGATTCCATACAACATTCTTCAGGTACATTTAATGACGTAAAACCGTATGTACAATTTGATAAAAATGAGGTTTGTCGACCATGCATTCCAAGAATAAGTGTAAAACCTGTTATTAGACCGGTTCAGGTTTTTAAAATAGTGCCAAAAGCTGGAAAAAGTGACAAATAAATCAGAAAGAAATGACAAAAACATCGGTAAAGCACAAAAAAAAATCAATTTACCATTATTCACCACGTCTAAGCAGAAGTCAGGTGTCTGTTTATATCAATTGCATCCATTACATAGAACATAATAACAATATTAAGATTTTTTTTTTCTTTCAAACACAGCAACACAAAATTAGAAAATTAAATTTTTTTCCCTCAAATGTCACCGCACAGTTGCCGGCATTAAAGCTCACTTTAATGTATGTACAAAGAGACGCACAAATTGCACACATGCACATACATTGTTACCTGCACACAAAGGAGCAGAACCTGACAGGCAGGCAGATTGGTGGGGGGGGGGGGGGGGGGGGGGGGGGGGTCGTCATAACATACATGCATACATATTTTGTCATAACACAGGGTGTGCATTCACATTTACATCAAAGGCAAATCCAGAGTATAAATAAGCATTATTATATAAATACTAAGGATTGTGATAATGCTGCACTGATGATATCTCTTGAGGCGGTCCGTGTTAGCAGATTGAAATGCATAAACCATAATTCCGGCCGGTTCTCCACTCGCACCTGAAGGTCACTGGAATAACTACTGGAGGCAACAAACTGCAGATCTTTCTCTGCCAATCCGCATGGAAACGGCCGCTTTGCTCAGCTTTCATGAAGAAAAATCACAAAGGAAAAAGCGAAAGAATAAAAGATGAAAAAGGTGAAAATGAAAGAAAAAAAAAGTGATTTTCAAAATCATTTTGACCATATCTGTCTGTGCCTGAGTGGCTCATATCAATGTGGTTTCATGCAGATGAGGATCTGAAGCTGTTCAATGCAAATAAAACTGCAGAACGGCAGATACCGTGAGTTATTCACGGCTTCAGTCAGGAGGAGAATTGGACTTAAGTTTAGTTGGCATTTGGAAGAAAAAAGTGAACGGCATCTAAGGAACTGAATCAGCATCCTTTAGGCCTGCCATAACCAGTAATGTAAATGTAACTGATCAATTTTCAAAGTAAATTTGTTTGATTCAAATGCACCAGTTTTTGATTCAATCAGCTTGAGTGGAGCTGCATTTCTCACAACTGAGAAATATATTGTACTCTCTATAAATGTAATCTCTCTCTCTAAACCTGTGAGCTCCTCGCTGTCAGTTTCATCCACTCACCCCGGCGGGGTCCACATCACGAGCGCTGCCGCCTGTCATTCACAAGCAGGTACCCACTGTCCCTGGCCTGACCAGCCAGACACATCATCCAGATGTTGGGTCTGGGAACTCCCCATTGGCAGGGCTCAATCTGGGGGGGGGGGGG
>NC_048419.1:24366064-24390659 GCF_013103735.1 Etheostoma cragini | reverse complement strand
AACGCTTGTCTTTCAAATTCCCTCTGCACGCAATAGGATAGCGCTCCAACCAACCAGAGCAGCGCTGGTTGATGGATTAATTCTTTTGCCGTATCCGTCGGCAAATCTTCCTTTTCTTTAACTCTTTCAGTGTCGTTCTTTGTTCTTTTCTCAAAGAAAAGCTTGACCCCAAGTCTTCCAGATTCACCAACTCTGTACACGATGTGATCGGCCTGACCAGAATTCGGTTTTCCAGCTCGCAGACCGGCCCTAGCTGCAAATTATATTTGCTGTCGCTAGGGTGCGTCTAGATTCCTAGGTTTTGATTTCCCAGTGGTTTTGTCGAAACGGCAGGAGAGCAGCCTCACACCAAACATCTACAATGTAAATCGAAAATCAGTCTGGGTTTTAAAATCAAGTGTGACTTCCTGAGCAGCAGTAGACGTAGAGGGGCCCATGTTTTATGCATATTATAGATTGCAGACTCACTGCGGGTGAAAGAGTCTATTTGACCTTTTTTTCATTCCCAGTGGGTTTCCTGCTGCCCCCTGCAGCCGCAGATTAAGACTAAAGGTTTAATGATGGTCTGCCATTCACCAACAGCTTTGCGCCTCCAAAGTCTGTCTCTGAAGTAAATGTGCATGCTGTGTAAACCAGATATCTTTCATTAGTGAAAAAGATTATTATAAGTAATGATTTCAAATTGATTTCAAATTGCCTACCGTATATTAAAAGGGGCTCTCCATCTATTTCACACAAGACCATGAGAATTATAACTCATAATGACATAATGTCTCCTTTGTGTGTCCAGAGGGAGCTTTTTAAAATCTGAAAATGACAGGGTGATGATTATGATGATTATACTGATGCCATATTTTAATGATGTTAAGAGCAGGCTTAAGACTTTCCGCTTTGATAAAGCTTATAGTTAGGGCTGGCTCAGGAGAGTCCTGAACCGTCCATTAGTTATGCTGCTATAGGCCTAGACTGCTTGGGGACATCCCATGATGCACTGAGCACCTCTCTCTTCCTCCTTCTCTCCATCTGTATCCAACCTCATCCCATTAATGCATGTTACTAACTCGACTTCTTCCCTCGCCCCTCCTCTCTCTCCTCCTATCGCTTCCTATTCGTGTTTCAGGCTCTGGATCTGTGGTTGGAGTCAACTGCCGCCTCTTTGGTCCTGCTCCACACCCTCTGCTACAATTCTCCATGTCTCTCTCTTTCTCTCTCTGTCTGCCTCTCTCTTTCTCTCTCTCTCACCCCAAACCGGTAGAGGCAGATGGCCCCCCACCCTGAGCCATGATTCTGCTCGAGGTTTCTGCCTCTTAATGGAAGTGTTTCCTTGCCTCTGTGGCCTAGTGCTTGCTCTTGGTGAACTGTTGGGTTTCTGTGAATAACACCCCAGAGTACGGTCTAGACCTGCTCTTTATGGAAAGTGCAAAGAGATATCTGTTGTTGTGATTTGTCCAACTACTACTACCAACTACTTAACCAAGTTGGTAGACTGCTGGCTACAAGTTAGCATCAAACACAACCAAGGCTGTCATTTGAATGCCCTTTTGAGCTAACGTTAGCAATCAAACAATCATAGATAGCTACAATATTTTTGAAATGATTTCCACCGTCTGTTATTCTTTAAAGTGGACAATTGGCGGCAACGGGAAGGTTGGTGAGGGGCTAATTTATGAAATCATTACAGAACAAATGTACTGCAGGGACTGTCGTGTGTTTGGCTCAGAGAAAGTAAAGTAAAATCCTTTTGTAATCGAGACTACAATTCAAATTAGAAGTACTTCTGGACCACGAGTAATCAAAAAGACACCTAAACACAATAAGTTGTAAACTTTCAAAGACTGACGTCCATGAAAGCAGCGCAGTTGGAGGGGCTGTTTCGGACCGTTCATGTGATTCCTGTTTTTCACCTTTATAGTGCCAGTTTTTTTGTATTTTTTTACTATTTTACTGACCAGACGTGGTTGTCAAAAAGGTTCAAACAGTCATCAGGCCTGCACCTATCACCAAGGGAAATTCCCCATAAGTGAACTTATTGTGGCGTTAAAATCTGATTCTGAAGGGAACACTGATCAGCCTGTTGATATCGCTCTGTAATAAGTGAGACGGCCTTTGTGTATAATATAGATGCATTTATTTGTTTTACTGTATCTAGATTAAAGCTTAAAAACAAAGCAGCAAAATTCCCGCTATCTACCCTCAATGTTTTTTTTTTCTTCTTCTAGAAATGCACTTAAATTGACTTCAGCTAAACTCACATTCTCGTTCATTTTATGTTAACTTTTTCTAAAGTTGGTTCAGATGATTTCATAGTTGGATGAAAGCTGCTGCCCCGGCATTTGGCCGCGTGGGCATCATGAGTGTTTGATGAGATCCTGTGTTTTCTGGACTTGAATGAATAATATATTTGGAAGCTCAATATGATAACACTCCATTCTCTTTGACTTGAAATATCTAGTATGTCTTTTCAATTACAAAGACAAGGCACTTGTTGGAAGACTGGAGCAAGAAGGCACTGAAGCGTAGCTCCATGATCTTATTCCTCATCTTTATATTCCTTCTGTCTGCACTCTCTCTTTTTCTTTCTTTTCTGTCTCTCTTTCACATTCAGACTTTCTAACTCAGCACACTGTGGTTTTCTAACTTTGCTTCTTATCTTGTCACGCAAACAAATCAAGTAGTCCTCGTCCTTTTTTGAAAATATGAACCACGAAGCATTAATTTAACCTCAGTCCTTTTTTAGTATTTAAACTAAGCGGTCAAGCGGCTTCTGTAAAAACTAAATATTACAAACTGATCTCTTAGATACATGTGAAATGACCACAACCTCTTAAAGGTCATATGACATGCTGCTTTTTTGATGCTTTTGTACAGACCTTAGTGGTCCCCTAATACTGTATCTGAAGTCTCTTTTATATAGACCTTAGTGGTCCCTAATACTGTATCTGAAGTCTCTTTATATAGACCTTAGTGGTCCCTAATACTGTATCTGAAGTCTCTTTTATATAGACATATACTATTGACCTACTGTTTTATGCTTGGAAAACAGTTGGCGGGTGTAACGGAACATGTGTCCTAATGTTTCTATCTGTTGCCATGCTGAGGTTGCTGTGGCTTGCCTTCGTTGCCACTGCTGCGGATTTGACAAAAGTTCAGGAGACTGGACAGCAGTGGGGGGACGAATACATGTGCTGCTGAGTGACCTGATGTCTATATTTCCTTTTCAACCATCAAGTTGTGTCAACGTTTTGTCTCCCTCTTAAGTGTCTACAGATGAACTAACACCAGCGCATTTAGGCTAAATCAGCGCCACATACAAGCCACATACCTCCAGAACGTTCTAACACTTTAATGTTCAGACGGACACATCAGAAAATCCATTTTGCCTGAGACCTGTTTCTATCTCAAGAACAAGATCTGGCAACACAGGGAAGCTAACGTCAGCTAACGTCAGCTAACGTCAGCTAACGTCAGCTAACGTTCATCCACGCCTGAACAGCAAGATATGATGCTATCACGTTTTCCTAAAGCTATGGCTATGCCGTGACACTATAGAAAATGGTTGGCACAGTCTCTAATGAATTGGATAAAATGTGCAATACCACCAGTGTGGTCTTTTAAAGTCATCATCTTCAAAGGTCAGCTCGCTGGAAACAAGTTTTCCTACTTTCATTGCTTGATCTTGGGGAAATTCACTGCCCTCAAGTAGATACATAGGCAGCACCATCTGCCCAACTCATTAGGGCCGCTGTTTGAGACTGATGAAGATATCAAGGCAGCAGTGGGAAGAAAATAAGTTAATCAGAATGGAAATGTGGAGGGGCTGGCTGTGTTGATGAAGCTGCTTGGATTGCAGGGAAATGAATATATTTGGTGGGCTCAGAGTGGTTGATAATGCATTTTGAAGAGACAAACACTGGCGGAGACGGAGAGAAAACCTAACAGAAAAAGATCAAAGTTGCAGGATCTGAAATACTGCATTTTCTTTCTGTACGGTTAGGATTTTGAAGATGGAGTTGGAGGACTGAAGGCGCGTAGCGTTTAGAGACCAACAGAGACCAGAGAAGAACTCAGCTGCAAAAACACTGAAGAGCCACGCTGTTGGATGCAGATGCTTTCCCTTTTGCTCCTAATATGTGTGATGCATGTGTTTCTCTTCAAAAGAAACAGCTTTCAGAGTGCTGAGAACACGCAATTGCAATGATATGTTAGAGAAAAGTTCCAAAACATCATTGTAACAGAAGCAACTGTTTGATGGTTGGTGCATTGGTGCCTTTATCTCCCTTCTCACAGATTACTGTGACGTAGAGATGGAGCATATCTTACACATAATTCAAACGCTACGAAGGACGTTGAGGTTTGAACAGTGGCTGTGGACACTGATACTGATAAATAACACAAGTACAGTGTGAGTGGATATTTTGTAATTACATATACGGTACGACAAATATATAACTGCTTGCCAAAAGAGCTAAATTGGGGTGGTGGGGAATATATCAGATGCTGTTTCAAATTATAAAATGTAAATTATATCAAACCAAGTCATACAAAGCGTAGGGGCATGAATGCAGGCGGAGAGGGAAGGAGCTCACCCGTCAGTCGGCCTGTTCAGATTAGTCCCCCGTTGTAGATAAGAGAGTCATTTTCCCGCTTTTTTCTACTTCTCAATATCATTTCTGAATTTCTTGGTTAAACAAATCAACAAAAATCTACACAGACCAGAACCACAGTGAAATACAACATCAAATGTGTATGTCCTGAGGACAAATGTCAGAAGAAAACTTGTGCAATAAGACATGCATCTGGGAGAAAGTCTGAGCCTTTGGTGCACACAAAAAAGGAATATTAAATAGAGCAAAGGGCGACTTCTGACACATACACACACACAGATATGCAAGCAAACAAAAAAGTCTTCAAAAAAACCTGAGGTTGGCAATTTCACATCAGTGCAAGACAATGAGGCACATTATGAGCTGCTTGCGGGCCAGAATTTACACTATAGAGAGCAACAAAACCAACAAGAGGCAGAAGTCTTAAAATGAGCACAAACGCGATGGGATGGGGCCGATCTATTGTCCCAACACTGGGATTTTGTCCTTTAAGATTCAAGGCAATGACATAAATGACTTTGTGAAAGATGTGACCACCTGACAGAGCTTATAAAATGTCTAAGAAAGGAAACAAAACTACACCCAAAGGTGTCAGGGTAAATCAGGCAGTCCACATGAACCATTTCATGAAAGAAGTTACGTAAAGTAACGCACTGTAAATACATTTTTTTAAAGTATGTACAACATTGACTGTATTACACTTTGGACCACGTAAGGTGGAGGTCGGGGTGGATTATTGGGTCATAAAATACAGGTCTTTCAAGCCGGGGAGCCAAAACAAAAGAATTTCACCCGGAAAATGTGTGTTCATTGGGAGCGGTTTTCTACTGCTACTTCTTTTTAGTACCTAAACTCTTGTTGTCGCTGCTTGAAGCTCACATTTTGTAGGCTTAACCTTAGTGGTCCGCTAATACTTCATGGAGGCTGGGGCTGTGGCCTCGACCAACTGCCACTTTGCTCGTTTAAAAGCCATGAAGTCTCTCTCTCATGGGTGGGCCAAATTCTCTGAGCGGGCAAAGCAAAGAAAGGGGAGGTAACCTTGCCCCTTATGACCTCATAAGGGGCAGATTGGCCCATTTGAGCTTTCATCTTCTCAAAGTCAGAGCAGGAGACCCAGGGCTCGGTTTACACCTGTCACCATTTCCAGCCACTGGAGGGCCATAGGCAGGCTGGGGGAACGCATATTAATGGTACAAACCTCCTAAAGTGACATTTTAAAGCCATGGGACCTGTAACTTAATTTTAATGCAACTTGCGGAAACGACCGTCATCTCGCGGTGCCCTGTACCTGACTCAGAGTCACCTTTTCTCAAATAAATACATTGGTGTGCAAAGATTTTTGAACGAAATCATACAAACCCATTAATGAGAATGCGTTGCAGGCTGTGTTGGGTAAATACACAATATACAGAGATGATGTAATGCAAGGGGTGCAGGGAGTACTGTGGGACAAGAGCAGACAGATTTACAGAAGGCACTGGTCCAAGAACAGCTCTGGGAACGTAACAGCCTAATATTTCTTTCTCAGCCAGTTACACCATGAGTCTGAGGGAATACTCCACTGCTACATAATTCATTTACACACAAAGAGAGCAGAGTCTATTATTGTCAACACGGAGGGATTCCTGCATGGACAAAATTTGATTTGGCTGGCACACACCACTAAACAGAGGGATGACTTCATAATAATGTCAAGCTGAAATACTTTTAGCTCATAAAAGGAATGAATTCAAGTGAGAAATGTGATTTTAATCTGGGCACTCCAGCAGTGATGACATGGGGAAGTTCCTTTGAAAAAGTAGCGTTGACTCGTTACTTCTTAAAAAAGTAATCCGTTACTGTACTTAGTTACCCCATACGAAAAGTATCTTTTTACTATGCTATGGCAAAGACAAAGATCACTGCTACACTTTCAGCATAATTACAATATATTCACCCTTTGAATTTCACCCTGGCATATATCTCACAGCTACCCTACGCTCTTACAAAGCTAACACTTTGGTCCGATTTCTTCTTCGTCTTTGGTCACTTCAGCTCACCTGCTGGCTGTATCAATGAGACTCACAGGCAAGAGGAGTTTATTTCCCCGATCGTTTGTTTAAATAACCCGAGACACGGATCCACTATAAGATCATCTGGAACCTGTGGTAAGAGACAGCGGGCCTAACAAGCTCGCTGTCTCACTCACACACACCGGGGAGGGGAGGGAGACCAGTGAGCTGCAGGCCCCGGAGCTCTGGCAGGGCAGCGCCGTTTGGTAGTCTAGTAACCCCGAAACGGTGACTTTTTGCTGGGTATGGAGCACCGCGGGCTGCCGCTATCTCATCAGACTGTGTGGAGCTCCGGAAGTTCCACCCGCTTTAATAGTGCTGAGGCATAGGGTTAGATCTGAGTTATGGTTACGGGACACAAACACTCGTTTCCTGGATCAAAGTTGTGTTATTCCATTATGTTCTTCCGGGACACAAACTCTACTCCCCACCGACTCAAAAAGTGCTATGACCCAGACATCCACCCCGACCTCCTTCCTTTGTGGATTGTTGCCCTCTTATGCAGCAGCCGAAATTGTGATGCATACATTAATAAATACGTAGAATACACATAAATTGCAGTGCCTTACTGCCTAGATGCATTCTGAGAACAGCTGAGAACGGGACAGCAAATGACACATCAACCTGGAGAAGCCGTTTTTAGAGTCACTGGTATTGATCAACACCCTTATCAAATCCCCACAGATAGTATATCTACAGTCATTTTATGCTACAGGGCAGACAGAAACGTGCTTGATTCTCCACAGGCGGGATTTCAGTTCCTCACTAACAGAAAGGTGAGATAGTCTAGATAGAGCTGCTGGGGCAGAAATAATTGCCCACATTTATCTGTTTTGTCTCCAGGAAAACAGTGCCAGCATTAACGCTCAGCTACTCACAGTTTAACTCAATTAAAAACACATTGTCAAGAACAGAAATAGTATGCACATGGCACAGGGTAAGAACCACATCATATACCCTTGATTAGGTGTTACAACGATCTCTCCCACGCACACACACACCCACACACACATGGCTATTGTAAAAAAACTGTTTGTGGGCTTGTACTAATGATGTAAACAGCATCTAAATCTATTTTTGTGTTTTACATATTTGCTGCAACTCTGCCAGTAAACACATCTGAATGTTTGTAGTGATGCAAATACCAAAAAGAGCTTCTTCTTCTCTCTAAGTATGCGCCAGCTTTCCCTCACAGACCTTCATTCACCCAGAGAAAACAGAAAGACACAACACTAAGGTGTATATATATAGACATGTCAGTGATTAGCCCCAATGCAAAACATCTGTGCATCCCTGAATCACGTGTCAACATCCTAAGGGTACTGCAATCTAATAATGTACAGACTACAAAAATGTAAAATAATGGTTACAACGAGCACGACGAAGACACCAGAACCACACTTCCAAATATAGAGACAATACACAGTTAACTAAAGGCCGGGCAACATGCATTGTATCCATTTTTGTAGTCTTATCTTATTTTCTATCGTTCCTATCCCAACTGACACATCCAGGCTCTAGATAATGGAGATGAAAGAGGATGCCACTGATTGTGAATTGATACTTGAAAACATGCTGACGCCACCCGCCAACACTGTCTAAAGACTCAAATGTGACCCGGCAACATGACCAACAAGTCATGCAATGGTATGGCTTATTTATTCCTGACCTCTAATACCCCCCACATGTCTAAATCAACCCCAATTTTAAAATCTGTTTCACCCTCCTGTTGTCCTCGGGGCCAATCTGACCCCTTTTAAAAATCTTTATCTGTCTTTATCTGAAATATGTCATTCTTTTTAACCAAATTACCACAGAAAGGATGGATTCCATCCAACGCTCTTTGCAAATATAATCATGGTTTAAATGGTTCCAAATCAGCATTCTGACCGAACTTATCCACTCAACATACGTTCCTCTTATCTTAACTATTAGTTAAAATAATTCATCATTTCTGGTTTGTTGTATCTCAAATATTAGGAATAATTCAATTCAAATGAGGGTTACTGTCCCTGGATTCCAAAAAGTAGTATAGTGGTGGTAGTGAAAAAATACAATAAAATGATGCGTTGAAAATGTCAAATGTCGAAAAAAGGTTACAAAAATAATAAGTGTTAATCTTTTTGACCGAGTAGGACAACACAAGGGTAAAAATTGTGGTGCCTACACAATTTTAAACCGATTGTGTAGGCACCAAAACTACTTAATTAAGAAAAAGATCGTAGTTTGGGTTAAAAAAAAAAAAAAAAAAATCAGTGTCTGACAGGACACGAACTCCAGTCTCTTGGCTGGAAGAGGGTTAGCCACCACCCGAGCCTTATTTATTTCTCCTTTATTTATCCAGGGAAGGTGATTGAGAACAAATTCTCATTTCCAACAGCCTGTCACATTTCTACCTGGAAGCTGTTCAGTACAACCACAGTCTGATCTGCTGGCCACTGAGCAGCTGAGAGGTTGGGCCAAAATCTAGATTGGTTTACTTTTCAATTGACATTTGTAAACGTCTGTACACTTCACAGCTGTCACTGAGCGTTAATGCTGACCTCCTCCACTTGCCCTCAAACTGCCCCGTGACTCAGTATTGTTTCAAGTGGCAGAGAGTTGCCTCTTCCCCTGTAACCTCTGACACACACGATGAACAAATCCTCATTTCTAAAACAGTAAAGCATCTCCATAATCCCCTCTGACCCTTGTATCTGACAGGCTGGCATGTACAGAGTAGAAAGAATGAGTGTGGGGTCGACTGGAGATCAGCATCATTGTTTAACAGAGTGGACTTGAACCCGGGCTGAGTCTCTCAATCCGCTAATCCTGCTCTTTTTCCGGTCCTGATCTGGCCAATCGGAGAGAAAGAACAGCTCATTCCTCTCTCGTTCTCTTCGTCCGTACCAGCCTGAGTTGTGACAACTCAATCTGTTCGGCGTCGTCCTCGTTTGAATTATGCATGAACCCTGCACCCTCTGAATGTGGCGGGGGATTTACGCTTCACAGCCCCTCCTGCTCGCGTCGCGGCCTCGCTGTGGATTTGAAAGAGGTCGGGGAAGAAAAAGCAAAAGATTTCCAGGTGATTCTGAGAGCATCAAAGCAGAGCAATTGGCAGTATTAATATCGTCTGATGGCAGATTCCTGATTGACTCTTCTGCGTTTGAAAGACATTAGCAGCGCCGTGACGGCCGTGACTCCTCTGATGAGCAATTACTGGAGCATCATTCTGTCTGAATGAAAAACTCTGCTCACATGGGTCAAATAAACACACTCGTTAGAGGAACACCATGAAATACTGACATATGAAAAAATAAATGTGACAGCACATTTTGTAAGGTAAGGTGTGTGTGTGTATGAGAGTTTTGCCAAAAGTTAATGAAAGGCTCTACATACAGATACAGTTCCTGGAATACATTTCACACTTGTGCATGATTCATCATGAAACAGAATGTGGCCTCATTTCAATGCATTATTAGAATTATGTGAAGTAATAAATACTGATTTGTTTTGTTATAAATTGCAAGATCTATCCTTTGACAAATTTCAAGGGACATGTCAGAGCGAACCACTGCTACACACTGTCGTTGGGTACACTGTAATTAACGGCTGTGACATCTCCAATTATTTCCTTTAGATTTCACAGTAATACTACTGTGAGCGATTTTTACAGTAGAATGTTGTAAAGTTACATTACAACCTTGTCGCCATGACAAAATCACAGTAGTCCAAGTATCACTGTAAAAAAATTACAAAATAGCCACAAAAGTATAAAGTAAATAGTACAGTAAACCACTGTGTTTTTATGTTGTGTTTAATTGTTTTGTATTTTACACATAAACATACATTAAATACTGTGAATGCTGGATTATCAACATCCCCCCCCCCCCCCCCCACCCCCTCAACAACAGCACATGATAACGGCGCTGTGTCCGCGAGCAGGCTACCATGAACAGGACAGGATGGGATCATAGAGACACAACAATTCCCGTTTTTCACCTTAATGAGGCAATAAATAAAACTGGCAGGCAAAAAAGTGACTGTTTGAAAAATCCAGCTGCCACTGTGGGTGCGAGCGGTGTGTTGCTCAAGGGCACTGCAGCTGGGCAGACACGTGCAGATGTTGAAGTGCATGATGACGTTATTTGGTGAAAAACGTTGTCCCTGTTGAGCACCCGCTCTGCTCCTTCTGCACGGCTTTCAGCTGGAATTACAGCAGCAAAAGCTCTGGATTCGGAGTGTAGAGTCAAGCATGGCTGGTGTTAATTATGGAAGAAGAGTGGAGCACAGTGACAATGCACTTTACAGTGCAGTAATTGTATTCACGCTCTCCGTTTGTAAGTGTAGCCTTGAGAGTAATTGCAGAAGAGATGCGAGGCAGCGGAAGAGGGGAGAGAAAAATGGAACAAAATGATGTAGCCTGCATGGAAGCGTGAACAGTTCTCTGACAAAGTGTTCAGATGCGTTTTGGCTTTCTATTGAGACACAAAAGGAAAGGAGGGAACACATGTATAACAATGCAGACAGTGACACAGCATAATCTCGCGTTCTCAGACCTTCCTGCACCGCGCTGTGGAGGAGGGTCAGGCCACTTAGCATTCCACAATGGGACAGAAAAACACAGAAAAACGTGCTTTTTAAACCAATCACAATCATCTTATAGTGTGTGTGTAGTGTTTATGTAATCTTCTATAGTGTGTATACAGTATATTGTTTGTTTTGTTGTTGTTTTTTTGTGTGAGTAAGTACATTGTGAGCAACACAATCCAAAGCAAAATTCCTTGTACAGTATGTGTCCTCAAACCTGGCAAATAGAGCTGATTCTGATTCTGATTCTGATTGGTCGATGCTAGGCGCCAGACGGAGCCACGGTGCCGCTGCAAAATAGCCTCAGGAAGGACCTAGTTTTGGCGCAACATGCGTAAGTGTGAAATTAGTTTAAGTTGTGCAACAGAAAACTCAGATTGGACCAATTTGATCGCTCAGTTCATTTTTTACTTTTCAATTGGCATTTGTAAACGTCATTTTCCCTCACTTCACACCTGTCGCTGAGCGCTGATGCTCAGCGACAGGTAACAGGTAAAGGTAACATCCAACCGAGAAGAGTGACATTCGGCGGAATTTTCCATCGGAGCAATCTTGGATGTGGAAAGCTGTGCCAATCGTCTAATTCCTGCATGATACAGGACTGTACGTAAGGGAAGTGTGCGATAAGCAGCGTCTACACTGCCGGATCCTACAAGAAGAAAAAGACGAAGAAGAAGACGAAGAAGAAGAAGAAGAAGAAGAAGAAGACGAAGAAGAAGAAGAAGAAGGCAAACCTGAGCCAGCCTTAAATGTAAGCTTATCAAAGACGAGAGTTTAAGCAGACGCTCAAATGTAAAGACGGTGTCTGCCTCCTGACATTGTATGAGACTAGAGCTGAATATTTACATACTTACTCAGAAAAACTACGGAGTACGCGTTCGGACCGCGTTCGCGGGACATTGTCCGGCGTTTACATGGTTCAATTAAATTTTATTTATACAGTATCAAATCACAACAAATGTTATCTCGAGACACTTTACAGATTAAGACGGTCTAGACCACACTCTATAATTTACAAAGCCCCAACAACTCTAGTAATTCTCCCAATAGCAAGCAAGCAGTGGGAAAGTGGCCTTTTAGGAAGAAACCTGGGACAGACCCAGGCTCTTGGTAGGCGGAGGCTGACGGTGCCGGTTGGCGGGGTGATATGAGAATACCGTTTTTTTGAGGGACCCAGTTAGAGTGGCCATATTCCGGCCTGGTCCGATCACAAATGGACAGCTCTACGTGCATAACATCTGTTCCAGGCAACAGTTACCTACACTGTACATATAACTGTGAATCTCCAGTTATCTCCTTTAGAGTTCACAGTAACACCACTGTATGTGATTTTTACAGTAGAATGCTGTAAAGTCACACAAATTGCTGCCAATTGTTACACTAAGTCACTGTAAATTCTGCGTTAAATTTGTTACAGTGTAAGCGATGGTTTTTTGGGTTAAGCAAGAACTAAATTCAGAGAATATAGTGTCAAACACAAATCTTGTTTTAATATGATGACGTGCATCAAGCTAAGTGGTGAGATTCAGAAAATCACAGGAAGTTAGGTGATTGAACCTTCAAAACAAAAGCATTACTTGCGTTATTTGCATCATGGGGCACTTCTAGGATCAGACTTTAGGAAGATGAGAATGAGAAAGGTCACATGGATAAAGTGGCTTGAGCTAGCTACTCAACAACAACAACGTCTTCTGTTTTTTGACACTACGATGGAGGTAAACCTGACACCTTCTTCATGTCACAGTCTGAACGACCAATTTGACCTAATGGAACAAAATTCAGCAATTTTAGTTGATTACGTTATAATTTGGTTTTAATCTGCGACATGAAATGACCAACTTCTTCCCTGGGGACTACTAACGGTACTTGGTTGTCCTCTGTCCCCAACAGACAAGGTCAGAAACTCTCCCTTAAGCTCAACAAATTTGATTTAAAAAGAAAAAACAGCCTAAACATAATATCGAGTGACTGGACAACACAAAAAATACAACATGTATAATAAAAATCTCCTGCCTTCACAGTTGAAATATGGGAGCTGTGCAGAAACGGAAATAATTATGTCAATCCTTCCGAATTGTGAGATAGAAAGACTTCCCGCAGCCTAATTACACACACAATTATGCACAGGAGTGTGTTCACGCTGCATAATTTGGGGAATTGTTTGTCACAGTTTTGGCTTCAATGCTCACAAGCTGCTGGCTGTGTTGTGTGTTCTTTCATTGTGTAGTTGTACATCTATGACGTCTAGAAGTCTACATGAATTTAACTTTTTTTAAGATTATTTTTGGGACATTTTGGGCCTTTATTTTGATAGGAAAGCTGAAGACCTGAAAGGGGAGAGAGAGAGAGAGAGGGAAGAACGTGCAGTAAAGGGCCGCAGGTGGCCAGTTTCTGAAACATGGTGGATTTAACGTTTTCCAGTCCTTAATAATTACAGTTTTTTTCCCAGAACCACATCCATTTCTTTGTATCTTTGATCTTATATTTAAGAATTTCTTTATTTGACCGCCTGCTTTTAATACACCTAATGAACACCGATGGACTGGGAAACACCAAGATTAGTTACTTTGCATTAAAGCGACAAAATCCAAAAAGACTGAAACGTATTTGATTTCAAAATTTGCAATTAACTTTAACGGGATATTGCTAATGCAAAGATAAAAAACTAACTGTTGGGGACATTTTATATGCACGTGTGCATATCATTTCATAAGCATGTTGTGAATTGTTAATGTCACTTTAACTGTGGAGTTGGAATTGCCATATTTTAAAAATGTCAAATTTCTTCCTGGTGTTTTACAATTTACCACAGATGCCGTTTTACAGGGAACAGAAAAACTCAAAACCTACTTATTTATTTCTATTCATTTTCCCTCTCCTGCACCTGTTTTATGTAACCTCTTCTGACTTTACTGTGTTCTGTGTTATATTAGTTTTATTCTTGTCCTTGATGCAAAGCACTTTGGACACCTGCTGGTTGCTGTATAAATAAATGTCCATTGATTGATTGATAAAGACTGTTATTTCTTGATGGTTTTTTGAGCCCCTAACGTCGACTTCCAGGCATTGCTGCGAACATTGACTCCAAGAACCTGAACCCTAACCATTGCCTAATGCTAGTGCACTGCTGCCTGGAAGGCAATGCTGGGGGCCTAAAAACCCAATTTTTTGCCTGTTGAGGTTGCTGAATTGCTCTTTAGTCAGAGCAATGGCATACTGTCTGTTTTGTTAATATTTTGTTGAATGGTCTGGGTGGTTGGTGAGGACGAGGGGGGGGGGGGTGTTCATGTCGCGAGCTGAATGTTTTCTATGTTGTCAAAAATAAAAAATAAATTGTTAAGCACAAAAAAGGAAAAGTCAGAGCAACTTATGAGTGCTTTTATTCTGAAAGTCGTAACCGGACGTGGCGTCCGTTGGGGTTTTTCAACTAGCTTGAAAGCAGTCAGTCCCTCCCGCCAGTTCGTCAGACTGAAAGTTGTCTCGGCTCGGAGAAGCTGGGAGCCGGGGTCTGCTAGTTTCCGCCGCCGCTGCTTCGCACTCTTTCTCCCGGAGAGATGAGGCGGAAGGAGAAGAGGCTGCTGCAGGTCGCCGGGCTGCTCATAGCGGCTCTTCTGTTCCTCCCCAACGTCGGCCTGTGGTCTTTGTACCGGGACCGGGTCTTCGACAACTCGCCCGACACCGTGGACGGTCCGGGCGGAATCCTCCGGATACAGGTCAGGAAAAGCTCGGTTAATACCCACCTCACGGCGTGGTTTTTCTCTGTTATCTTCAGAGAGCTTTTGAGTGTTTTTATTGTTTTGTTTTTTTACTTCTACTCAATTCAAACAACTGCTCCGCCACGGACTATGTGAAACAAATGTGTGCGACTGCACAAGTGACACTCGTTAAAGGTGTATTGTACTACGACATGCACGCTAATTAACATTTCTGTATGCAGCTGTGTTAGCATGACGGCTAATTCTGCACCGGTAGTCCGAGTTGACCCCCAGTGTGTGTCTTTATGGTGTGAGAACACCCCCGAGCACCCTGGACGAAACCCACGCAAAACACGCTGACCCTAACACGCAAACTCCCCGGGTAAAGGCCCTGCCCGGACCGGGGGAATCGAACTCTTGCTGTGGGGCAGAAGTGCTAACCACTGAGCCCCCGTACCGTACCGTGGCGCCTAAATCCGTTCAGAAAGGTAGAGAATGTCACCGACATGTACGTCGGCGGTGCGGCGTCAGGACCACGGAGAGCGCCCCGGCACTTCGTCCCCGTTCAGGGTTCAGCACCATGGTGAGCGCCCATACTTAAAAATAAGATAAAATAGATTTATTAATCCCACACTGGGATTAATAAGTCTATTTTATCTATTTTTATTCTTATGTAGTCCTGCGCTACAGCAGCTCAAAAGAAGAAAACAAATTTACACACGTCAGAACAACACACATTAAGCAGACTTAGGAAAAAAAAAATATATATATATATATATATATATATATATGTATGTGTGTGTGTGTGTGTGTGTGTGTGTGTATAGATAGAGATGAGTTAGGTGCGGATGAATAGAAACGACATGTTGTACAGTTGGAGGGAGCAGAGTGATGAATAAATAAATATAATAACAATAAATAATAAATATGGAATAGGTTAAACAGGGAAAAGGGACTTCTTGGTTCTGTAAAATCACGGTGATAAAGCTTGAAAGTGTCCAATCATCCAGTCATAGGCGTAATTTACAGGGGGAATGGGAGCTACACCCCCCCCCCCCCCATAATTGAAACTGTCCGGCACAACCCCCAAAATGCCTAATATAATTTCCTTTCCATAAATAAACACATTTGCACCATATCTTGTTGCAGAAAAATTCCCCAGAATGCAGGAAATGAAGCGGATGTCAAGCCCAAATGTTCGGTTTGGTTTAAACCTCCCGTCTTCTCGTCTCTCCCCTGTGTGGTGAGCAGTTGGAGAAGGTTTCATTTGGTGATCATGTTTTTAATCGATGTCACTGGCCTTCAACATCACCGTCTGGAGCCGTTGCCATGGGAAACAACCAGGCTTGCCGTGCTCCGATCGGGGTTTTTGGGGCCAGGCACCGATTGCTGGAAGCAGTTTTGGTTGAGACCTGGTCCCCGGTCACCGGGTCTATTTGAAGCCTTCTATTTATCATGTCATATACTGTATTTATCATCAAATCTTTTTAATAGTCTTAACAACAAGTTCAGTATTAGAATTAACAGAAGGAAATGTATTGTGAATTGTCATCTGGTTACTTTTATTGACAGGAAACGTTCTACTTCCTGTTAGAAACACACCGTAAACAGCTGAGAGCTTAACAAATAAGAAATAAATCACAAAATAATGTCAGTGATAATTTACACACACTTAAAGTGGACTTAAACATAAAGTGACGAGCAAAGAAAACAAAATCACGTGTTGGGATGTCAAGATAATACGGCATGAGGTGGAAAGTACTTTAGGCTCCTCCCCCTCTTCTCCCCATCTCCTCCCTTTCTCCTCCCTCACTCCTCCCACTCTCATTCATGCCTCCCTCTCTCCTCCCTCACTCCTTCCTTTCTCCCTCTCTCCTCCCCCTCTCCTCCCTTTCTTCTCCCTTACTCCTCCCACTCTCATTCATTCCTCCCTCTCTCCTCCTCACTCTTTCACTCCTACCTCTCTTCTCCCTCACTCCTTCTCTCCTCGCTCCCTCTTTCCTCCCTCTCTTCCCCTCTCCTCCCTCTCTCCTCCTGCTGTGATTAACTGAAAATAGAAGCCATGACGTAACACTCACACATCTTTAGAGAATATCTCAGTAATCTTTTAGCTTTTCGTAACTAACTCAACTAACTCAAAATCTAAAAATTGTCCTTTCATAACTGCAGACATTTCTTCAGTAGTAGTAGTAACAGTTTTTCTCACGAGTACTGCGTCTGATCGGCCGATAACGATCAGTGACGATCAATCGGAGCACCCATACCTGCCCTTGGTTGTTTGCAGTATTTGTCAAGAATATTGAGAAACAGAATATGGAGTAATATTGAGGAACAAAGGACAAATGAGGAAAAGGGAAGGACCAATATGTGAGTGTGTGTTCTGTGTCTGAGTGCTCCCTGTGGGCTGTCACGGCTCCATTGAAGTAGATAAAAATCAATACACTTATCCCATTCAGCCTTTTCCCACATACGTCTTGTTAGAGACATTTGTAGCGGATATTTTATTCCCCTTGTTGGTTTCTGTCTGCTTCACTCGTAGACGACGCGGTGCTTTAACCAAATATAAACACAGGGAGCTGCAGTCTCATTCATGCACCCCCCACGCATTAGATACAATAGAATATTAATGAACTACAGTCATACATTTTGGTTTTTTAAAGGCTTATTAACCCAGAGAGGAGGAGAAGACAGCTTTTCTTCAGCGGCGTCCTCGTTCATTTGGACGTACTCTATTCACAACTAGTCTCAGTCTGCTGTTCGTCCCGGAGCCTTTTAGCTTGAAGAAGATGGATTTTGTGATCATTTCTTGCTCCTTCAAGAAAAAAAGTGCCGCGTGGATTCACTGCAGGTACGATGGATCAGTCGAGTCAAACCGGTGTCAAAAAGTAGCCGGACATCTACGAATCTCAATCCACTTTGACCCACAACCCTGTTTTTTCATTTTGCATCTACCAAGATCTAATAATGTTTGTGATTGGCTGTTACACGTTGTAGAGGCAGGCGGGAAAAACTCCACGTTACCAGAGCCCGTCCCCCCCCTATTTAGCCCCATTGTACCACATTTGGTTGCAGTTCCACCAGAGTTCCACTGGGGGTGATCGCGGGCGAGGGCGAAATATATGGGAACTATATAGACTATAGACTAAATGTGTCTCTTTTGCCTGATTGTTGTTGAGAAATCTCTGATTTGTTTGTAGTTTTTGCAAGTTCAAGGTGGATTAATGGTCAAAAGTTGAATGAACGAGAACTTATGTCCTTTAGATATCCTGCAGGTTGAGTCGTTGTCGCCCCATAAAACTAACGAATAACGCTAATGAAGGCTGATTGGTCGGTGAAGGACCTGGAGTGTGTGTGTGTGTGTGTGTGTGTGTGTGTGTGTGTGTGTGTGTGTGTGTGTGTGTGTGTGTGTGTGTGTGTGTGTGTGTGTGTGTGTGTGTGTGTGTGTGTGTGTGTGTGTGTGTGTGTGTGTGTGTGTGTGTGTGTGTGTGTGTGTGTGTGTGTGTGTGTGTGTGTGTAAATATTCGGCGTGGTCTTTAAAACATAGGTAAACATCGGTATGACATCATTGACATTTTAAAAGTTGCCTTTTTGTTCTAAAAAGCTATTTAACATGTTAATGAGGTCACACACATGGTGCGGCCGGAGACGCTGCTTTACATCGAGCTCGGAGTCTCTTCCTTTGTTCTCTCGAGACATCGACAACACAGCTGACGGGTTAGGCTCTCCCTGTCAATGTATGCTAGAAAGTAAATAATAGAACAGCTGGAACAGTCTGGTAAGACTACAAATGTCATCACTTTACTGTAAGGCCGCCTCTAAAACCAGGAGAAGACAACACTTACCATTTCATGATATTACCATATATCCAAAACCTTAGACGATATCTAGTCTCATATCACGATATCGATACAACATGGATATATTGCCCAGCTCTAATGCAAACGCACGCACACACACGCACGCTTCTGATGCCATCTGGTCGTAATTAGTCCTTCACTGACCAATCAGCATTAAGTGAGATATTATTTTGGATGCACTGGCCCTTTAAAGAGTACTTCCATAAGGCAGTAGATTTCTGCTATTGTGTTTCTCGGCACTTTAAAAATGGCTGCTGCTTTCCTAACGCGGCTCCTTGCTCCTTCATGCATGTCCCCTCCTAACAGGGATAATAGGTATTGAATAACGTAAAGTATTTACTTGAACGAGGCCTCCTCGCTCAGTCCAGACTCATTTTAAGCAGACTGCAGTTAATCGTGAGGTACAGCATCTCTGCTGACCTATAATGTGCAGGAATAATTAAGTACTGACTGTCTCTCAAGTATTGATTAGAGATCTAGTCACTGGTCTGGAACAGTCAGCAGTATTCATTTTACTGTCGCCTCGGCTCGGACCAATCACTAAACAGATTCACTCTGATCTCCTGTGTTGTCTTCCCATCGACCCGCAACTTTGTGTTTCTCTGGGTCGAAATTTCAACAGTTTGTTGTCAATTTTATTCCTATTGTTTTGTCATTTTAGGTATGTTTTATGAAAAAAAATGAACAATTATCAATCAAACTTTTTCCAATGTTTTTGATGTTTCTTTTGTCACTTTTCAAGTTTTTTGTTGATTTTAGTAGTTTTTTTCCAACATATGTCACTTTTTCCAACGTTCTTTTGTCATAGATCTGACGTAGAAAGCTTATGTAAACGGGTCAAACCCGACCTGAGGAGAACAGCAGGGCAAAGGGTTGCATCTACAATGATTTCCTAAAATTACAAAACAAGACTACCTTAGCCTGGGAAAACCATGACAAACTTCCGGTAAATTTGGCGTAGAGCCCACTCAAACCCATTTCCAGTTTTTCCAAATCAAGGCACCAATCACAACCGTTGAGGCGGGCTTTACACGACGACGATAGCGCTCTGCAACATGCTCGATGGTTGAGATGTTTTTTCCGTCGCTGCATACGTCATCTCCCTTATTGCTCTCATTGGTTTTAGGTCTATCCAATGCATTTGAGCGGCGTCCATTGGTGACACCCCCTTGGACTTGTCTAAGACTAAGCCTGCCTTGTCTTCTAAACTTGATAGCTTGAAGCTTTTTGTTGTTCTTCCAAAGCGAACAGAGTTTGACAACGGCAACACACAGAGAGCGGAGGGTGAGGGGCAAAGCATGCGGCATGTCAGGCTTTATCTTGGGAATGTACCTCTGTTGATCACGACTTCCATCCGGTAACCAATGACTCTCCAAGCTCTTCTGAAACGTCCTCCGTCCTCGTTCCTAATCTCCTGTGAGATGCATTCAAGGATTTGGAACATCCTGATGATAGTTAACCTCAATTGATGTGTGGGGCAGGCTGGAGGACCAAGCAGACAGGATGGGGGGAAGAATAATTAGCTGAATGAAAAGCACTCATTGTAGAGCATGTTGAACACAAACTGTCTGTGATTAAGTTCTGGCCAGAAGCCTAAATTGGTTGAATGTTTCAGCCCAAACAAAGCCGAGCAGCGGCACTTTGGGTATTCTGTGTTTTGAAGTTTGAGTTTCCATTTAACGATTAGATTGTAGTTGTTTGATTTTTCCAAATCTTAGGGGAAAAAAGACTGGTTGTATCTCTCCCCAGAGTGTGGCTAAACCTTTCAGCGGCACACCGACAGCTCGTTGTGTTAAACCGATTGATTCGTGCCTCTTAACCATACTGAGCATTGATCGCTGGAGAGGAAAGGAGCAACATGTCTCCTCGGCCAAGGAACGCACAGTGGGACTCATGCTCAGCGGAGCAGAGCGAGTCTGCTTTAGATGAGGAGATGCTGGGAGGAGGGTTCAGGCCAGTCGATGTAAGCCACATCTGTCCTTTAGTAGCCCCATGTTGAACAGAGTCCAGCTCAGAAGCAACAAGCAGAGACAAGTCACTCATCTGTAGTCTGAATTTTGCTGACAGAGGGCATTCACCCAGGAGGAGAGAGGAGACTGCTACTGCCTATCTTGGGACATGAGATGCTTGATTTTGTAGCTCTAAAAAGTAGTGGCTGACAAAGCAATACAGATTGTTGAGGCCTTTATCACAACGAGCAGATTCCGCTGTGTATTCGGTCAGCTAATTCAGTTTCTGCCACTTGACGAATGAACTTCAGTTTCCCTGTTACAGTCACACGCCTTGTTGACCCAACCATCCACCCCAAAATCTTTTAGACAGTTTTCAACAGTAAATACTGAGTTAGGCCTGCACGATTCAGGGAAAAATATGAATCACGATTTCTTTTTAGCATATAATTGATATCAGGATTCTCTGCCATGATCTTTTTCACACAAAGTGTAATGTTTATTGCACACATGAACCATGACAAAACAGATTGGCAGCACCAAAAATAGATTTCTTTTTGGCACCTATGGCATGTTGCGCGTCACCACAAGCCGGGAAGCATTGCAGCGCTCGGGAGAGCTTTAAAACCTATTTTATAGTCTATGTGTAAAACTCACAGACGAAAGTAGTAGCGTTTGGGATTCAGTCAGCTCCTGAAATTACATGAGAATCAATTAGAAAAAAATTGTAGTTAGTTGAAAACTACACCGTGAACAGGGTGAATCAAGATTGTGATTTTATAACGATTAATTGTGCAGGCTTTGTTTCACTTTGTGAAGTAATATAAACTTCCTCTTGTGCAGTCAAAGAAATTAGTATCCAACTGTTCTCCCCTGAAAGACGACTTCATACGTCGTTCGTTCGTACAGTCAGCAAGATGGCGCCCTGTAGTGGACGTAGTAAATTTGACGGGAGAAAAGCAGGAAGTACAAGAGCGCCCATTAAGGCTGGCTGTTGTCTCAGGAATCAGGAAGTCGGAGTGGATTTTTGGGTCCTGAAACACAGTGCTTTCAAGCCGGGGAGTGGACTTCACTTCTTGGGGAAAAACTCAAGACCCAGGAAACGCGTGTTTGTTCCTCTGGAGTGTTTTGAGCCAAACCCTAACCCTAAACTTAACCAGTCGTTAACTGTTAACACTGTTAACACTTGATTGTTGTTGGTGCATAACACTCACTTTTTGTTGGTTCAACTCCACTGTAATGTCCACTGAAAGGGCCGTCATTTGGCTCATTTGGCCGTGCTCTGCAGCCGGCTCACAGTCCCCTTTTGTTAGCTAAACTCAACTAGCAGTGGCCACTGATACGACTCACAGCTCCCGGAGCTCTGAGCCGGTGCCCCGTTCACTCGCCTAATTTCATAGGCTATCATATGAACCCGTTTATGAGGATGCGTTGAATACGGGGGTAGGTTGAACAGAAAACAAACGGAAATATGTCACATGCGTAACTGGCAGTGAAGTAACGTCACAAATCAAAGCGGTTTTAACTCTGGCCACAATGTTTCTAAGCAGTTTTGTTGCCTAAACCTAACCAAACTGCAACTACTAGGGGTGCTACCTCATGATGCACTTCTGTGGGTCTATTCAGAGGGTGGGAATAAACAATAGACATGGTCGTATTTGGTTTGGAGGACTTGTTGCTACCTCGCCTTCGCTCTTAATGGCCACCGTACAGTATTTCTGTGCTGTTGTTCCCCTGCCTTCCTCTCCCTCAGACATGACAACAAGGAGCTCATTTGAACAGCTCAGATGGGTTTGGACTGGAGCCAGTGGAGGCGGTGATCCCAGCAGAACCAACACAGCTGCAAATTACCCCTGAACCCCCCAGCGGGTCCATCACACCATGCTTATGGCTCTGCATGTGTTCTCATCTGTTCCTTTGTTGGAAAGTCAAAATCCTTTGCAAGGTCGCTTAAAAGGCTTTTCCCCCTCCTCTCCCTTCTTAAGGGTCCCAACAATTCTACCCCAAATAGTGTCTGGCAACAAGGATATTTTCACTTTTATGTGACAAGGCTTCAAAATATTCATCTATGAAACATCTATGAAACATCAGCAGGCATCCCAGCACAATGGAGGAGAAAGACAGTGTGTGTGTGTGTCCCAATTAAAGTATTGGAAAATGGCTGAAGAACTCCGTAATTATACTGAGAACATCTTGGTTTTTGTGCATACTCCACAGATATTACACTCAGCAGTTTTTAATAGAAAGGAGTCACAAATGAAAACTGTTTGTGGCAGCAAGCAGGCAGTACAACCAACAAATGAGATCATTTGGATATGGTTGAAGCATGGGCTACATATGCAAATATTCCAAGTTCATTTCCTCCTGCCCCTTCCTAAAAATCAGCCAGTTCAGCCTTAATACATGTCCCTAAAACAGAGTTTTATTAGTTTAAATTATGTGTTGAAATTCAGATATCTGCATAAATCCCAGCTGTATCCCCCGACCGTTTTTATTAATATCCTTTAAGCTGTTTGGGAGACTTTCTGCAGCCGGCTGTTGGCAGGTGATAGCAGGACTGCTTCGAGCGGGTGCTGTTTGTGTGCAGTTCTACAGTTAACCCTCCACAGTGTGTTAGTGAGGTCCTTTCTTTTGATTTGACTGACTTTATATCTCCTCTCTTGGTGTGTGTTCTTCTTCTGTTTGTTTACTACGTGTGTGTGTGTGTGTGTGTGTGTGTGTACGCACATATGCACAGATACTGCAAGCTTAAAAGAGAAGCAGAGCGCTGCTGAGTGAACTATGTACACACCGTGACATTACACCCATATGGATGACAATGTGCTGCTACATCAGCCTCGTCTCTTTGCAACATGTTCAAACCTGGCTGCTGGATTTGCTCCAATTTCTTTTCATCTTTGATTAAAACTAACATTGTACAAATTGTGTTATATCCTCGTTTGTATTTTTTTGTAAACCAAGAAACAATCTACCTTTTCATTTGTCATGACTGGACTGGGAGAAAGGAGCTTGATGTGATATTTTCTCCCTGAACGCACCTGTTTGCTGAACGCCGTGTTCTGTTTCTGTCTTCATCCTTTGCTTGATCTTTACCTCGATTTAGCAGCGAGAGCCCACAGACTACATCTGGAGATATGCCAATGGAAACAGGCGGTGGTCCAAACATTTTGAAAGACAAGTGTTCACATCAAGTGAAGTAGCGCCAAATCACAACATAAATTGTCCCATGAGCAATTCATGTAGAGCAGGTTAGACAACACCCTTTAACTCACAGAGAGACAACATACCCCCATAAACGAGCTTTGGCAACAGCTGCTAGAAAAAAACCTCCACTTTAACCAGAAACCTTCAACAGAACCAGGCTCTAATCAGGCCCTCCAGGATTTTACAGCCTTTATTTGAGATTGTTGCAGCCAAAAACGCCTGATGTTGCGAGAGATTTTGTAAGATAATTGTCATAAAAGTTGCAATGTTTTTTGAATATTTGTTGCAATGAAGTTGCAGTAGACAGAGAAAGTTGCACAGATAGTTTGTACAGTTCTTAAAAGTGAAAAGGAAACCTCTTTCGAGGAGAATAAAAATGACTCTAGACTGAGTTCTCCTATAGTAACCTTACCAATAAGGCGGAGGATGCTGCAAATTAAAATGGCTGGTGGATTTAATACAACAAATACTAATCTAATTCAATAAATTATTTTGTATATATCAATTAACTCTGCACTCTGGGAGCACCCTTTTCCATCGGGGCAGTATGGCACTACAAGCTCTTTGAGATGTGATGGGGCCTGATCCTTAACGGCTTTGTGGGTGAGGAAGAGAATTTGAACACAGGGAGCAAGTGCCGGGAAGCTAATAACAGCACACACACAC
>NC_048419.1:24353090-24365964 GCF_013103735.1 Etheostoma cragini | reverse complement strand
GGTACAGCTAGCAAGTACGGTCTCCCCAAGAACACAAGTCCGTTCTTTGCTTACTTGGTATTGAGAAACGCCCCTGGTTTCTCTCTGGTCCTCTTCGTGCTCTCTCCTTCACAGCGGGGCTCTGGATAATGACTCCTTTTGGGAGATAATGGACTGTGCAGTGGCTTCGCTGAGCTGCTCTTTGAGAGGGTTTGGAGTGCCTCGCTGCAGGGGCCTCCGGCTGGAGGTCCTCTGCCTCCTGCTGGTGTCTGGGTCAGGCAGAACACAGCGTAGACGCCCAGAGTCTGTATCCAAACAGGGCCGACACCTTATCTAACTTTTTAATGGGGTCTCTCACGAGTCACGTGGGATAATGATAATGATTAAATGTAGTTCTATAGCATTTAACTTTTCTTAACAAGGTTATAAAAGTGCTTTCCAGAAAACAGCAGATAACCAAGAACAACACAACCCTGTTGGACGCGCTGGCTTGTTATCTTATGCTTGGTATCTTCTTTAGGCTTTGTGTGACTGAATATTAATCTTAACATACAGAACACCTGTTCACCCTGTTGTTCTGTGTGCTATCGTATAGTTGAATAACTTGCCTTCCCAGATTAAATGTCTGTGCTGGATGTTATGAAATACATTTCTAATTACATGCGACTTATTGTCCAGTGCAACTTATACGTTGTGTGTATATATATATATATATATATATATAATGATTGTGTAAATGGGCTTATGTATCGTTACGTATCGACATAGGTCCCTTAATGTCTCAAATCGAAATTGTTTCGTGGAGGACTTTGTGATATCTGTAAATATTGGATGATTGTCCAAAGAGTCAATATAATAACGTATTGTGACGAAAGGCTTTATTTACACCCGTAATATAAACTGTACATACATACACACACATACAAGTACATGCTCATAACACATGCAGTATGCACAAAATACAATGTTGCTCTGTCTGCTGCAACATTTTCTGCCAGTGTTATCATGTGACAAAATACTTACTCATCTCTCTAGCCTTTTTCTGTCATGTAGCCAAAGCAGGCGTAGGTGGGGGTGGGGGTGGGGGGGGGGGGGATTTGTGAGCCCCTAGCACAGATTGACTTCCTTGCGAAGTGGCTGAAGATGAAGGAGGAGGAGCAGGAGGGTGAAGGTGAGGGTGAGGCGATATGGGAAAGACAGGTAATTGTGTCTCTGGGGGTTGGAAGCGGATCTGTCTGTGTTCTGACAGACCAGGAAGGGGAAGAAAAAAGAACAGAAAGGCTTCCTCTTCTCACGCCGGGCTTCTGTCAGCTCACAGCAGGAGGAGAGGAAACGGGAAGTATTGACCCGAGGTGTTCCGATTCGCCCTCCTCAGAGAGTGAATGGGGAAACTCTGTTCTTATCAGACTCACTGCTGGTAATACCAGCTTTTCCCTCATGCCAAACAAAGGCAGTCCAAGACTACGCCTCTATCTCTCCCTGCTCACTCCCCGGCTTTGTTCAGCACAGCAGACCTGAAAGCAGCCAAAAGTTGTTTGTTCAAAAGTGGGTGCTTGAAAAGAGAAAGTAGTGTCACCTTGAGAAAACTATTGGGGAGAACATTGGTTTTGAGCAATCAGCTGCTCTAATAAAGGTAGTCTATAAACTTGATGTTCCACTTCAGGGATTGGTCTGATGCTGCCGGAAATTCATGTTGTAAAAATTCCCTCTTTTCGGCTGGATGTCCGTTATCTTCTGCTTTCTTTGTGTTGTCGTTCTAAACTCCAGTGAGTTTCTGAGGACCCTGGTAACCTGGGACTCAGATCCCTGCAGGGTAAATCCAGACAGCTAGCTAGACTATCTGTCCAATCAGAGTTGTCTGTTACACGACCAAAACCATTTTGGACGGTATACGTTCCACCAAAACTAGTTCCTCCCTGAGGCTGTTTTGCAGAGGCAACGTGGCTCTGTCGGGCGCTTAGCCCCACCCAAGGCGATTGGGATTGGTTTAAAGAAACGCCGATCAAACAGAGCATGTTCTTCTATCATACCGGAATATTGTGTGTGCCTTGAGCAGGACCCTAAACCTCCAACCTCTCCAGTGGAGCTGCTCAGTGGCCAGCAGATCAGACTGTGGTTCTACTTGACAAATGAGAGGCTGGAAAGTGAGAATTAAGCCTGATATTAAATAGGGATCCCAAAGGGAAACGTGTCTTCACAGATAAAGGTAAAGGTGTTTTGTAGAGCCTGAGATAATGGATTTTGGACTTCCATGGGACAATGAGAGCCTGAAAATCTTAAACCTTGACTTGCAAAAGTTTTCAAAATGGTTTAAATGATTGAAGAATTATTGATTGGCAATTGATAATGTTGAAGTTAAATAAATACTGTAATAATTACATGGTCAGTGCTGGAATTCAACCTTTCGTCTGTTCCTTTCAGAGATACAAGACACATTAATCAAATGAATCTGTAATTTAAAGGTAACCCCACCTACGTGACTGTTTCATAGTTTAATATTGGTCCCTGATTTCAGGGTGGTGCCCTGTTTTGATTGGGGTAAGAAGGAACAGGTGAAGCCCATCAGGGTGGGGCAGACACTAGCAAAGCCTGGAGAACACAAGGCAAAAAATAACACAAGACATGACAAGGGCCAAACACAGGAAACTGAAACACATACACAACCATAACAATCCAACATATTATTACTGAACAAATTGAACAGTGAAGGGACTATAAAAGGCAACACTTAAAAATAGAATGACAATTACATTTTAAAGTGCCATTTTCTGCTGATTAAAAAAAAAGTGTATTTTGTGATATGTTGCAGGCTTTCACAATGTGTTTATTGTGACAGATAATGTTGCGATGACAATAACAAAACAACATATTGTGCAGCCCTACTTGGAAGTGTGCTTATACCTTTGGGAATGCTACTTGATGCAGTAATACAGCTGTTTTCTGTTTACAAACCGAGACGATGCAAAGCGTTTGGAGGCGAAACAGCAACGACCACGTGTTAAAACCATGAAACTCGAACCTCTTGGGTGTATCTTTTCCTCTGCAAAAGTTTCCACTGTGCTTCAGGCGAAAGTTTTCAAGGTACGAGTGAGACCTGCAAATGTCACTGACATTTTGTTCTGTTTAGCTGTCACTTATTTCTCAGGAGAAAAAAGGTTTTCCTTGTGCCGTGATACATCCACCAAAGAACGAAAGCCGCTGCCATAAAGCACGATGAGGTAACAGAACCACTGATGCCTCAGAGGTTAGCTTGGCATTTCCGTTCATTGCAGTGCCACTTTCACTTCGGTTTTTAAGGTGTTAAAGCCCTTTTCCAGTCTGGTCTGGTGCGACGTGTGAGTCAGTTTAACAGAAACCGGTGGGAAATGGCACAAAAAAAGACAGCAGATATATCAAGAACATGAATAATGTAGAACAATAAAGGGTAGAAAAGATTATTAAATGTAATCCAGAACAGAGTATCCAAGGGTTGTTTCAACTGAGAGAGCGCAAACATGACTTGGCACTTACTTTTTTTTTATATATTCCTGTGTTTTTGTGTCTAAGTGACTGATGGAAACAACAATCTTTGGTCCAGTATTTAACAAGATCGCTGCAGTTGGCCGCGGCGAAACAAGATACAATGGAAGTTAACAGGACAATTGTGCTCGTATTTACCTGCTCAAAAGTGGTTGTTTTGCAACTGGCAGACTCAGATTAGCTTTCTAAGTATCTGACAGCATTATGGAAAGGATTTCTAAGCAGGTTGATGTTCCTGTTAAAGAGTAACTCTTGCCAAAAACCTCTTTTTTTTTTAAACATAAAAAAACCTGCAAAATTGCGTTCGCTTGACCCACCAGACTTCATGTAAATAATCAATTATTTTAACATAGTAAAATACACATAATTCAAAGTTGACAGAAAGAAAATTAAACTATGTATGCCGTTTCAGGATGTCTTTCCACTTTTCAAACCATCACAACTCTCCTTTTGCTTGAAATAAACAAATAGTTTACTAATATACATGTGGACATATGTTGGCTCTATACATAAGAACTGTTTCTGGTTGAAACGACAGGTCTTAAAGAGGTTTTCCAGAGGTCTATCTCCGTAAGGATCCCATTGGGATTAGGGATGCAGGGATTCCAGAAGGTTGTCAGACACTTCTGATCCTGTCAGCAGCCAATAAAGCACTTTTAGTAGACCAAATTGATGATGCACAATTGCCCCGTAGGGTTACATTGCCGCCCGGTCTGTGGCTGCCGGTGACAGCTTTCACGCCTAATACTGGGCAAATTTCAAAGATTGTTGTTCCTATCAGTCAATCACAAACAAAATGAAAAAAAGTTCAGGTTGGAATAAAAAGAAATTACCCTTTAAGAGGAACTAGTGTAATTAAAAAGAAACTTATTAGAACAATTGCTTAATATCACTAACGTAGAAATCTAGACACACCCTAGCTGCAGTAGCTATACAGTAAAACGGCACATTTTAGAGTTGCCTGTTATTGTAGCCAGCCCAAGGCACACCTGTGCAATTATCCTGTCTAATCAGCATCTTTATATGTCACACCTGGGAGGTGGATGGATTATCTCGGCAAAGAAGAAGTGCTCACTAGCACAGATCGTACGTAGAAAAAGTCTTAGATCTTTAAGTTGAGCTCATGAAAAATATAGGCAAAATCAAAAGTGTTGCGTTTATAATTTTGTTCTGTATAGTAACTGTTGCTATGTGCTGTTAAGCATTCCAGTGGCAGATTAACCAAAGAAAAGTTTTGACACACATGACTTTCAGAATTAGTCTCTTTCAGCGCTGAGTCCAACCCGGTTGTCTTTATTTGCAGCACGTCACGTCTTTTTAACACACAAATCCATGAAAAAAACCTTCAATAGTAGAACTTATAATATTATAATATTTATAATAATAGTCATCCGCCATCTGGGGCAGATTCTGTGTACGCGGCCAACGTGAGATGAACAGACAATTCAAAGGCTACATGAAAGGTAATTAGTGATCACTCATGCGGCTGAAATAGCCCACTTCCCTCTCCCTCTCTATCTGCTGTACTCTGAATGTTTTGCTTGATAAAGTATAATTTTCCATTGCGGCCTGTCACTAATGGGACACAGTGCTGCGTTGTAATTGATTGAATAGCTGATGGAGATCAAACATGGGTTACATGGTTTCTGGTGTAGGTCCTGTAAATCCCTATTAGCGAGTTTACGCCGCACCTTGAATATTAATAGAGTAGAAAAGCACCGGCGGAAGAAGTATTCAGATCCTTTACTTAAGTTAAAGTACTAATTCCACACTGTAAAAATACTCTGTTAAGTCAAAGCCCTGCATTAAACATTTCACCTGAGTCAAAGTATGTAAGTATCATCCAGAATATGTACATAAAGTATTAAAAGTACTCAATGCAGAAACATCCTCACATTTTACAAAGTGTGAAGGATCTGAACAGTTGTGTGTTTAACGGTATAATTTTTTCAGCTGGACTTGTAAGACGTTGGACTTGTATTTTATAAACGACATGTATTTTGTGTGCAACTATCTTAAAGGTCCCATGACATGGGGCTATTTGGATGCTTTTATATAGACCTTAGTGGTCCCTAATACTGTATCTGAAGTCTCTTTATATAGACCTTAGTGGTCCCTAATACTGTATCTGAAGTCTTCTTTATATAGACCTTAGTGGTCCCTAATACTGTATCTGAAGTCTCTTTACATAGACCTTAGTGGTCCCCTAATACTGTATCTGAAGTCTCTTTTATATAGACCTTAGTGGTCCCTAATACTGTATCTGAAGTATCTTTTATAGAGACCTTAATGGTCCCCTAACACTGCATTTGAAGTTTCTTTATATACACCTATATATTATGTTAAAAAACTTCAAAGTGACATTTGTATGCCATGGGACCTTTTTAATGTGTAAGGTAACTAGTAACTTGAGCTGATGAATGAAGAGGATTAAAAAGTACAATTAGTACAAGTGCATTTCTTTCTGAAGAGTAGCGGACTAGAAGTAGAAAATGGCATGAAAAGAAAAGACTCAAGTAAAGTACAAGTACCTCAACATTTTAACTTAAGTACAGTACTTGAGTAAATGTACTTACATTCCACCACTTCAGAAAAGTGCCCAGAGCATAACACATGTTTGTGGCAGCGTTGTGGCTGTAAGCAGTCCAAATAATTGTTCTGCTTCAAGGGATTAAACACATTTGCAGATCTAGTTTCATGGATTTCTTCCTTCACACGTAAAATACTACTAGTACTACAATTACCAAATGGAAAGTTACTTTATGAGGCAAACACAAAGTAAACAGAAAAGCGCCTCACTCCCTCTCGGTCGAAGGCCAAAAACCAAGTGAAGGAAATAAATATACTGTTGTCACTTCCACCCAAACCCCGGTGAACACGCACACCACCTATAACATCTGTGCATAATATAATAAATCAATGAATGATATAAATGGACCGTAAGCAGAAATCCAAGAGAAACGTGGCTCCTACAGGCAGCATGAAGCATCGCTCCTGTGATGATGGCCATTAGGAAGGCGGCAGCAGAGCGCTCAGCAGGGAGTTACAGGAAGCTACACAAAGAGTAGAGTAATGATTACCGTCTTCGCTGGTCTTTCTTTCCTTTTCGTACAATGAGAAGGCCACTTACAGCGGCTTTATGAGGCGAGTGTTGGGGATGTGGCTGATGCTTCACAATACGCACAGCGGTGTAGATTCACTCCTTTTATTTGGAGTCCGATGCCACCTGCCTCGCCGGTTGAGTTGGATCTCTTTCAAGTGCTGGAGAGGATGATAAAGGGTCAGGCAACCCCGGGGGTTTTGTTTAGTGAGGTAGCTGCAGGTGAGGCCCCCACAGTGAGACAGAAAAATGATGGTTAGGTTTGCTAAAAGCGTTGGCCTGTATCTATTTGAGCATTATATTGAAACTCTGATATCTGTACAACAGGAATCTCCTACTTTTTTCAGCCAAGGCCCCTCTTAGTTGAAAGAGAGTACAAATGTTGAGGTACGGGCACTTGTCTTTTCTTTTCATGCGACTTTCTACTCCTACTCCACCTAGAGAGGTGGTCCAGGCACGTCCAGCTGGGAGGAGGCCTCGGGAAAGACCCAGGACTAGGTGGAGAGATTATATCTCCAACCTGGCCTGGGAACGCCTCGGGACCCCCCAGTTGGAGCTGGTTGATGTGGCTCGGGAAAGGGAAGTTTGGGGTCCCCTGCTGGAGCTGCTGCCCCCGAGACCCGATACCTGATAAGCAGATGAAGATGGATGGATGGATGGATGGATATTATTATTATTATTACTACATTAGATTTTGCAAGAACTTCTGGCCATGGCAACCTGTCAGCTTCTGATGTGACACAAAGAGCAAACATGATGCATTGCTGAATATGACTCTGTGAGAATCTCTATCCTTCCTTTAAACTCTCATAACGGGCTCGGTGGCTGCTTCAGTTCAACGGCCTTCTCATACATATCATTACACCATCAATCCGAATAATTAGCCACTATTTATTCTCAAAAGGGGTGGCAGTGAAAGATCGAAATGCTGATTTTATATTAATTATACTAAATGGCTGCAGTGTTAAAGTTCTGTCATTGAAGTGCCTGCTCCGGCGCATTCATTCCAGCCAGTCTGTCAGTCAAAACTGTCCGTCAAACCACTCGCTCGTCGCCTGCCGCTTAGACTCCGCTGTAGCTAAAAGCATTTTCATGTGTTTTGGATGTCGTTACATTGAAATCACACTTAACGGTCCCATGACATGAAAATGTCACTTTATGAGTTTTTTTTAAAACATGAATATGCGTTCCCCCAGCCTGCCTATGGCCCCCAGTGGCTAGAAATGGTGATCAAGTGTAAACCGAGCCCTGGGTATCCTCCTCTGCTTTTGAGAAAATGAAAGCTCAGATGGGCCAATCTGGAATCTTGCCCCTTATGAGGTCATAATCATTTTGGGAAAGAGACTTCAGATACAGTATTAGGGACCACTAAGGTCTATATAAAGAGACTTCAGATACAGTATTAGGGACCACTAAGGTCTATATAAAGAGACTTCAGATACAGTATTAGGGACCACTAAGGTCTATATAAAGAGACTTCAGATACAGTATTAGGGACCACTAAGGTCTATATAAAGAGACTTCAGATACAGTATTAGGGACCTCTAAGGTCTATATAAAAGCATCCAAAGAGCACCATGTCATGGGACCTTAGAAGCAGGGTTGTTAATGTAAACTGACATGCACGAGGATAGGAAGTAACACAAAACTAAGTAAACTCAAACTAAAAAAAGGAGAGACTACCAAGTCAGATTACCGTAACAAGTGTCTTTTAATACACAACTTAAATATATGTATATATTTATCTATCCATATATGGACAATGTTAAACATAAAAGGGTAATAAACAGTAACCCAAACAAAAATAGAAGCTGTGAAAACGTCAACAAACAAAAACTCATACGACCTGGAAAGAAAATGGCAACTGAGCTACAGCGTCAAACTAAAATACACAGTGCTAATCTCCCTGGCTGTCCACAAAACAGGAGAAAAGGGGTCAAAACAAATGGCAGAAAACCCTTACCAGCTTCAGATAACAATTCAATCACTTCCCAAATTATATGCACTAACTCCCAGCATGACAGGAAGTTGTGGCAAGAGGAAGGGGCAGGGTCTTGGACCTGGGAGCTTTTGTGCAGCCTCTCTGATAACCGGATCTAAAACACCTGTGGACGATCAGGGACTCAGGGGTGGCAGACCTGAAAGACAAAAATAAAATAGCTCTCTTCCAAAAAGAGGCCAGAGAAGCATTAGAGAACGTAACACATCACATTACACAAACTGTAAAAATAAGAATCCATTTAAATGTGTATTTGCATATAGATGACCATAGCACACCTGTTTAAGGGAACGGTGTTGTTTCCATCAATCACGAATTAAAACGTAGGCTACTTGGAATCTGTGATTTGGAGAGACAAATGGAAGTGGATATTTTCAATAAAAATCTGCATGAATAACCTGTTCCCCTCACCCTGGCTGTTGGGGTGTAAAGACCATTTCAAACTAAACATATTAAAGTGCATCGAGTAAATAGTTATCAACCCGGCCTTTGAATAGATTGTATTTAGTTGGTTGCATTGTGAGGCCGCGGTCTTATTCTTATTACTGTGTCCAATTGTGTCTATATTTGGTAGCTTAAATACTCAAATACATATACTTCCGTTGTGTCAGAAAGCGGCACTTCACGTGCCTTTGGCGGGTTTTTTGGGATGCAAAAAATCTCCTTAAGCACCATATTTAGACGCTCTCGGTCAGGACCCTTGGTGTCACTCTTTGGCACTCTTGGTTATGACTATTGGCGTCACCGTTTGACTTTATTGTGACTTCCTCTAGCCCTTTGGCGCCATATTTAGACGCTCTCGGTCAGGACCCTTGGTGTCACTCTTTGGCCCTCTGGGTTATGACTATTGGCGTCACCGTTTGATGCTATTGGGACTCGCGTCTAGCCCTTTGGCGCCATATTCAGACAAGCGCGGTTGGGACTTTTGGCGTCAATTTTTTGATGCTCTGGGTCTGGACTATTAAGATTGGAACCTGACAATAGCTACTGTTTACAATAAGAATGTAATAAGGAATATTGACCCGCGGTTTTACTTGTGTTTTTGAGTATCCACCACGCTGATTCTGAAATGCAAACTGGAAGCAGGGTTCCAGCTGCTGTCGGCACTTTTCTCTCACATAAACACACTCCCGCTGCACACACAGTGGCTGATTGACTGTACTGTGGTATCAGCTAGCAGGCGGGTTAATAGTGTTCCATGCAGTCAGACGTGTCATTTGTAATAACAACATTTCACTAATTGCATCCTCCCATGGAGCCAATTGATTCATCATTTTACTGTGATCCTAATATATCTCGAGTCACTGAAAGTCATTTGTGAAGCAGAGAGAATTTCATAAATGGCTGCTTTTCCATTTTAATGCAGAGTAGAGAGTAATAGCTTATGGTGATGAGGATGTGTACTGTACGTGGGTAACAGCAGTCAAATGGAATATCATCTTCTAGGTGTGAAACAAATAAAGAAAAGATTTTTGTTGTTGCTTTGTGTAAACCTCCAGCTGTCAGCAGCACACTTAGGAAGAAAAATAAAACTTGTTTAGGTTTTGGCTGACAGTCCAGAGGAAGATAACATCTGTTTCTCTACAGAAGTGTGTGTTTGTCACACGAAAAGAGTTGTATATACTGCACCAATTCATTTTTTTTTTTACATTCTCTTTTTACCTTCTTTTATATTCTATATATTCTTTTATACCTTTTTTATTATCTATGAACCCATATGAACACAGAAAAAAAAAAGCTAGAACGTGACAATAACTAGGTGAAAATAGAAAAATAGGATAAGCACAGTTAGCTACAGTCCACAGAGCATACAGATGCAGTCTGAGGAGTAGAATAAAGAGCCTTTGTGTTTGCCAATTTCTCCATTTTGCCGATTGAGTTTATAATGTTTATGATAGAGTCTCATGGTGGGAGGACTTCTCCGAAGACTGCATTTGCTCGTTGCATTTTTACTGTAGATGGAGATACTGTATGTGTCTCTTTTACGGAGTTTTCCAAGATGGGAAAAGGTCAAAAGAGAAATCAATTGTTGTGTTGGGAGAGTGTGGACTTTTCCTGGTGGGCCGGTAGTGTTTCGAGGCTGCGAGGGCCGGTCTGATAATAGTTATAGATAGTAGAAAGTAGATAGTAGTTCTAGTTATAGATATAGATATAGGCCGCTGCCGGGCTGCTGTACGGCAACACACAACTCTTTAGATCCTCTACAATTTCCAAAAGGGTGCATTGATTACTTTTACTTTTAATACTTTATCTACAATTTCCTGATAATACTTACCTACTTTTACTTAAGTAGTATTTTCAATGCTATAGAGTACTTGCTTTATTTTTACAGTGTGGTATTAGTAGTTTTACTAAAGTAAAGAATCTGAATTCAGGATCCACTGACCATGCACTGACCCTACACTGACCATACACTGACCCTACGATGACCATACACTGACCCTACACTGACCATACACTGACCCTACACTGACCATACACTGACCATACACTGACCATACACTGATCATACACTGACCCTACGATGACCCTACACTGACCATACACTGACCCTACACTGACCCTACACTGACCATACACTGACCCTACACTGACCCTACACTGACCCTACACTGACCCTACACTGACCATACACTGACCATACACTGACAGCAGCTGAACATGTGTGATGGAAGTCTTAATGGTTTCTATTGGTTCTCCTTGCAGGGTCTGGACCAGAGGAGGAAAGTCGCTCAGGTGGGACTGGACGGCGTGCGGCGGATGGACTGGCACGACTACGAAGCAATGCGGAGAGATGCTGCCCGTTCAGGTGGGTTCCTACACACACACACACACACACACCTTTTTTGACCAATTAGTCGATTTTTTCCAATTTTTTATTTGTTTTTGACGTTTTTTTTGCAAACAAGCAAGATGACGTACATTGTGCAAGACGAAAGATGTAGTTTACTGACACACACACAGTCGCACACGCACACATTCTCTCTTTCTCTCTTAAAACTGCTGCAAAAATGTGGAGCATTGGCATTCAGCCGGTCTTCATAATATTAAGTATAACCCTGCGTTCTTAGGAGTGTAACAGCTTCTTCGCTATATGTGGTGGCTGCCTACGATAGCAGACAGAGCACAATACTTTGCTAACCCTTCGCTAGCCCACACACACACACACACACACACACACACACACACACACGTAATTCCCACCAAGAGGATTTCTCTCTCTCAGAAGCAGTGCGAATCAATGCTGCGAGTGTAGTTCCGAGTTCATAATTAAATACCGTTAATCTTCTACAATAAGCATTGATTTAGCCTCAGGCCTTGAGTGGGAAACAAACCTCTGCCTTTTTTTATTACAAACATAACTGATTTAACTGGCTTTTCTATGCTATCAAGTGGCACTTCAGAAGCAAATGAGCAGATTTTCTGAGTACAGAGTGATTTATATGAAAGATCATGCAGCAGATTCTGAGGACAAAACGTACAAGACGAGGACAAAACGTCCATATGGGCTCCATGGAGAGAGGCACAGTGAGAGTCTATAGCGTTGCAGATTGAGAGGAGCTATTTCGGTAAAGTAAATGTCCCATTCACTTTCTCTATATGATTGGTGACTCACAGTTTAAGCATTGCTGCAGCTTGTATAGGCATGGACTCCTGGCTGAGTCATCAGCTGAAAAGATAAATAACTGTCTTTGATTAATTAGAAGAGAAAGCCTGGCTTGTTCCATCTTACCACCCACCTGTCATTAATTGTGCTTTTAACACTTGTGTTGTCTTCCCGTTGTCTAGTTCAAAAGTGGAAATTAACTTATTTTGGTGCTTTTTTTCTGACATTTTCAGCCTTTTTTCTTTGCTTTGGGTGCTTTTTTTTAAACGTTTTGTATGACTTTTGTCAACATTGTTTTTATTCATGGTGAAAAAACCTAATTTACACAACATTATACCTCAATTTATGAGGTAAAAAAAACTGAAATGATAAATTTTTGACTTAGTTAAGATAAGAGGATGTTGAGTGGATCCCAGGCAGATGCCTATCAAAGTTTAGTCAGCATACTGTTTTGAAACCATTTAAAACGTTTTTTAAACGCAATAATAATTGAAAAAAAACACCCGAAATTCAATGAAAGTAATCGTTCATTTTAACTGTGAAGAACGTTGTTGTTTCAGTCATCGTACATCCATGCATCCATGTTATTGTTTGGCAATTTGGTTGAAAGAAATTCATATTTTTTTTTTTTTTCGTTTGGGTTAGAGGGTCAGGGGGTCAGGGGGTTTGG
>NC_048419.1:24349817-24352990 GCF_013103735.1 Etheostoma cragini | reverse complement strand
GGTTAGAGGGTCAGGGGGTTAGGGGTCTGGGGGTTTGGGTTAGGGGGTTAGAGGGTTAAGGGGTCAGGGGGTTTGGGTTAGGCCAGTGTTGGAGCCCAGCCAGTTATATGATATGAGCAGGTGGTTCCTGTTGACGGTTGGGGGAACTCTCTTTGTTTATCTAACGTTAATAGCACTGCTCCCTCTCTCTGTTCATTCTCTATCTCGCTCAACCACACACATAGCTGTAGTTGTTGCTATAGCAACAAGAGACGCTCTCGGCTGCTTTTTGGAACCAAAACCGCTGCCAGCGTCTTTTATAACTACAAAAGAGCCCTTGTCAACTTGTTCTTCTCAAAAAACGACTCCAAGTGCGACCACGGCCTCAAAGCAACACCAAAGATTCTTTTGTAGCTTTTAAAAATAATCTTTTCAAAACTGTTTTCAACTCGTAACAGGGTTAACGCCACTCCTGCGTTCGCTTTAGGGCTCTCTACCGGCTGTAACCGCACTATCACGTTCGCCAGATCGGGTAGCGGATCTGGGACCGAAGAGGAAAAGTGCTTCAGTGTTTCTTTAAAATGGCTTCTAGATGTCTAGAGAGAGATAGAGACACAGAAAGAGAGACCAAGTGTCTGTCTCGATACCCAAACCTGCCTGGAGCGCTACATGCAGTCGGCTAACGCGGGGTGCACACCACGCCAGAATGGAGCCGATTCTGGCCCCGATTCCCCCATCTTGACAATGGTCAACGAGCCCTGTTATTTGGCCATTCGAAAGATTATCTTGCCAGATTTTCCTGTGCTGTGAGGTACGTCTCCCCCCCCCTCCACCGATCTGCTCGGAAGTCCATCATGGCCGCACCGATTTCAAAATGCAAATATTAACCATATTTATTTTTTTCTAAGATTTTTTCTTTTTTTTTCCTTAATATTTTTATTGTTTTAGAGAAGGTTTATTGTACAGTGCAACAGTAAAATGACAATTGTGACAAGACACCCTTCTATTAACCCCCCTCCAACGATTGTTTCTTTGACAGGACAGATGAAGACGAGCATTATGAATTCTTTTGACTAAAAGTGAAGATCAGAGGAGCGCAGGTTGAGTGGATGAGTTTGGTATCAATGCTGATTTTAAAACCCTTTCAATTTTCACCCGAAATTCAATGAAAGTCATTAATTATCTTGGCAAAGAGCATTGCATGGAATCCATCCTTTTTTGTGGTAATTTAAGTAAAGATTGGCCATATTTTTTTTGATGTAGACATTTTTAAAAGGAGTCTAATTTGACCCGAGGACAAAAGGAGGGTTAAGATTCACGACTCTGGTGGTGTGCTGTTCTGGCTTACGCATTGCTCTCCACACGCTAAAGGAACAACAGTGTTATATGTACTGGATGTACATGCCGTAATTGGTGGGTAACTCTTCGCTTTCAACATCTGCTTTTGAAACTTCTAGTGTGGGCCAGGCATTAGTAGGCAAGTGCGTAGTATGCATTGCCGGGTTGATGAACAAACCTCAGTTAAAACAAATTGTATTTTCCTCAAAACCTTATCAAGGTAATTCTTATGGTTCAGATTTGCCCGAGGAGGACTAAAAAACATAATTTAAGTGATCTACTGTATGTAACACGTTTAATATGCAGGTGTATCTCTGCAGTGAGCCATTCAAGTGAGGAGTTCTTTTCCACAGTTATTATCTTCCGCACTGCAGACAGATGATTCCTGCCTAATGAAACAAGGCAGCTAGCTATAATTTGATGCTCTTCTCTGACTGTAGATCAGCCTCAATGCATGCGTCCTTGTGTGTGTGTGTGTGTGTGTGTGTGTGTGTGTGTGTGTGTGTGTGGAGTGCATTGATGAGTGGCTAATGAAACACGCGGCACTCCTGAAACAAGCTGCGATATCATAATGTTTGCGTGTGGAAAAGCGTTGTTGGAGAGTGATTAAGTGATGCATGCTTGTGTGTACACGTGTAATGACTAAGCCAAGTACAGTCCAGTACAGTAAATTACCTGAATGTACTGTATGTAGCGTAGGTGGAGCTATAACAACTCCAAATGCAATTTATTGTCTCTGGAAATAACTGTGATTAATTATCCCTTGTTCACAAAACACTTATTTATGTATTTGATGTGTTTAACTTAAAAATGTACAAAAAACTGTCTGTGCTTCAGAGAGAGTTAGGTTTCTTCTCTGACCTGTGTGTGTGTGTGTGTGTGTGTATGTGTGTGTGTTGCAGGTAACGGTGAACAGGGGAAAGCATTTCCTCTGACAGAAACCGACCGGGTGGACCAGGCCTACAGGGAGAACGGGTTCAACATCTACATCAGTGACCAGATCTCCCTCAACCGCTCCCTGCCAGACATCCGCCACGCCAAGTGAGTCTTGTGTGTGTGCGTGCGAGCACCCAAGGAGGAAAACATAAATCGGAGCCTCCGATCATGGCTATAGCCCTATTCACAAGGGACTAGCATAACCTGGGGACCTCTACAAATTTGCACTAATTGTAGTAATTGTAGATGTCGTATGTGATCTTAATCCCGTGTGAATCGGCCACGTCTGTAATATGTCCATTAAAATTTCCACTGCAAATGGCCTATGATATTTTGTCAAACGCGGAGGCTGTGTGATATTAGTCCCGTACAAAATAGCATCACTGTCTCTGTCGAATAGAACTTACAGTGTGTTGTCCCTAGCTTCGAGGAGGATTTAGGGGCACATATTGGGCGGGGGGTTTAGGGGTCCTAACTCAAGAAAATGTGACGTTTTTCCATAAAAAAAAAAAAAAAAAAAGTAATCTCTCCATCGATTTTGTGTCTCTTTGTGGGATTTAGTCTTATTGTGGGGTCCCTTAGTAGTCGTGTTGTGTCTCTTTTTGGTCATTTTTGTTACCTTAAGGGTTGTTTTGGGTCTCTGTGGTCATTTGGCTTCTCTTTGGAGTCGGTGTGTGTCCCTTTGAGGGAGTTTTGCGTCTCATTTTCACATCATTTTGGACCTTTTATTATCACCGTGTCTTTGTCTGAAATGTTTGAAAAGCTAGAGCAGATTATAAATATATAGCATTAAAAAACTGCGATTATTATTATATTTTAAATAAGTTATCTTAGTCACATTCATTTGGCTTAGGTGCCGCCCAAAACATATATATATATATATATGTGTGTGTGTGTGTGTGTGTGTGTGTGTGTATATA
>NC_048419.1:24314341-24349717 GCF_013103735.1 Etheostoma cragini | reverse complement strand
TCTCTCTCTCTCTCTCTCTCTCTCTCTCTCTCTCTCTCTCTCTCTCTCTCTCTCTCTCTCTCTCTCTCTCCATCAGCAAGAGGCCTACTCTTCTCCCATGATTAGCTCTTATGCAGGGGTCCCGTCGCTTGCTGAGATGAACATGTACAGGTGATTGCTGTAACCTCATCAGAGTGTGCGTTATCTGCTACAGACATTGATAACAGCTGTGCCCGCACTGAGCTCTATTCAGGAGTCATTACTAAAAGTTGCTTTTATGTAGCTTTTATTTTTATTATATTATGGGTCTTGTCATACTCACCTTGCATGGCAGCTGGATTGTCGCAATATCAAAAAATCCTGAAAGAATTGTGGGATCACATATCACACAAAAATCCATCTTGCTGGAAGGCTTGTGTCATATATTTCATTATGTTTAAAAAGCTGTCTACTACTATCCCTCTATTGATGTGATATGACTATAATTGCTTGGGTTAAACCTTTTGTGAAACATGAACAAACACAAACAATGCCTGCTATAGAACCTTCTTTAATTACCCAGTTCGACAGTCAGTCATAACGCAAAAAAAGAACATAAAAACACAGATTTTCATCAGGGCTAAATTAGGAGGTATCGGATTGTTGCATCCACTACTTGTGTTACGGCCTCCATTTAAAGAAACAAACCAAGGCTCAAAAACGATTGGAGGATGCAACATATAAAGGATGCCAGACACAAGGTTAACAATGAACCATAAACTCTATTAAATTACGTTGAAATATTCCTTAAATTAGCAAACAAAGAGAAACAAAAAGGGATCGGAGACCCCGGCTGAAATGAATAAAAGAGGGGAAGACCCTGGACCGACCTCGCAATTGGAATAGATACAGTGACTCAGGATTCTTTGCAGTCATGTAGACAATAGAGATTAATTATGTACAACAGTGTATACAGTAGCTGGATAAATACAGGTTTTCCAGATTACATGTCTAAAGTGACAGATACGGAGGATAGAGGGTTATGTACCGAGAGTATAAACAGACACGTGATGTACAGTACACACTGTATGAATATTGTACAGGTTTATGGGTAGGTTATGGAATAAAACATACTGTGTATATATATATATATATATATATATATATATACAGCTTTGAGTTTGGGAGCTCTGGTATTTTACATTAGGTCAGCTGTCAAAAACTTGGGGGTTACTTTTGATTGCAACATGAAATTTGACAAACAGATCAGTAATGTTAGAATGAGCTTTGTGAAAGCTTCGTCTCCTGGCTGAAGGTAAGCCTTCCTGAGCAGGCACGACCTAGAAAAGGCCATTCATGGTTTTATTAGTTCAAGGCTTGAACTATTGTATGCTGCACTCTCTATGTTGGTCTGAATTAGACCTCCACCTCACGTCTTCAACTTGTGCAAAATGCTGCTGCTCGCTTTTTAACAAATACATGTGCACGTGTCTCTCTGTTCTCTACACCCTGCATTGGCTCCTTGTGTGTTTTAGAATAGATTTTAGGGTTTTAGTGTTTGTTTTTAAGGCTTTAAATGGTCTGGCCTGAGTATTTGTCTGAAATTTTAACTTTGCAGGAGCACAGCTGGTCATTGCGTTCTTCAAATCGGCGAGTTTTAGAAGTGCCGAGGTCCAGGTAAACGGGCAGGGTCCCCCCCCCCCCCCCTCCTGATATTCACACTATTACACATGTAGCTCTTTTTAGGTCCAAACTCAAAACGCAACTGTTTAGTCTGGCTTTCAATACGTAGCAGTGGAAGGACAATTTCATTCTTCTGTTCCTTTTTCTATGTTCACTCTTTCTATTGTATGATGTGTGTTTTACTCTTGGACGTGAAGAACTTTGGATACCTACTGGTTGCCATATAAATACATTTGATGGATTTGATTGATTGTGCAGTTTTGGGTGTTAGCAGTGGAAAGGCCTTGGTGAAACAGTGCAGTAAAAGTACACAGGTACACACTACAGAAGTAAAAAAGTGAAGCGTGCTAAACAGGAGGTGAAGTTTAACAGCTTTGAGTTACAGCCTCTGGAAAGAAGCTGTACCTGAGCCTGCTGGTGCGGGAGTGCAGGCTCCTGTATCTCCTGCCAGATGGAATTAGGGTGAAAAAAAACATGTTTTGGGTGGGTGGAATCCTTGACAATGGTTTTGGCTTTGTTTTTACAGCGTTTACGAGATGTGTTGTAGGTGGAGGGGAGTTGGGAGCCAATAGTCCTCAGGGCTGATTTGACTACTATTTGTTGTGCCCTGCTATTGGCAGCGTTGCAGTCGTCGTACCATACAGAGACGCATTTTGCGAGAATGCTTTCAATGGTACGGCGGTAGTCTGATGGAATTCTAGTACAAAGGTGTGCTTTCTTAAGGGTCCGTAGGCGCCGACTAGAGGAGTTGAGAGACCAAGAACGACTTTCTGTAATGTGGACGCCAAGGAACCTAAAGATTGACACATGTTCCACCTCAGCACCGCTGATGTTGGTGGTGCCGGTGCCTTGCTCTTCTTCAAGGATCTTCTTGGTCTTCTGGGTGTTGAGTGGCAGGTTATTGTTTTCACACCACACAGCTAGGTGCAGACCCTCATCCCTAAATGCTGTTTCATCCTCCTCCAATGGGCTGTCGCTCCCCGCGTCTCCCCTTACATTACCTAAGAAGGGTATATGAGTCCTAAGACAAACAAAAGAGATGAATAACCGAACTTCCGGTAATCTCCAGCCCAAAACTCACACAATAAACTTAAATAACAAAATTACAAAAACACCTAACTGTGCACGGAGGCTGGGGAAACACAAACCTGCTTGCTGGTGTGATCTCCATGTGCCTCTGTCTTTTTGTTGTTGTTGATTAGATTAGTATACCGCCAACAACTGTACAGGAGTGTATAATACCATGAACTTCATTGAGTCTAGGCTTGTACGAAAAAAATATATAAAAATAAAAATTATACCAGTATTATTAAGCAATAGGAATAAAGCTTCTTAAAGTAAAGTTTCTCCCTTGTCATGCCCTTTTCTTCAAGTATATCATGTATTGAGTTCTCTCCTTCCATCATTATATTTCTTACATGTTCTACATCTTCTTTGTCTTGGCATTCTATGCATAAGCCATTACCACGTGCCTCTGTCCCGTCACTCTCTGCCTTCTTATCACCTCCCTCACGCTACCTGAGCACTGACTACGCCCAGGTGTGCAACAGGTGGAGGGAGGAGGCCATAACATGGGACACAGAGACACAGAGAGACAGAGACACAGAGAGACAGAGACACAGAGAGACAGAGACACAGAGAGACAGAGGGAGAAAACCAGACACATACCATGAAACAATCGGAATACCTGTAGTTTCCAATGATGGCTTCTCAGATGATTGTGTTAACAAACCATCAGGAGCAAAGGTAGAAGTAGTGTGATGTTGTTATAGCGCCTCAATGTCTACATATGGAGGACAAAGCGCCAGACTTTCTATCAATTACAATTTTCACTTTAATAGTAAAGGGTAGGAAATAGACTGAATTGTGTATTTCAGCAAGCTGGTTACAGAAGCGCTCTCTTCCATCCTGCAAAAAGCACATTCTTTTAATCACTGAATCTATGTGTCACCTCTGTGACCCGAGATGTGCTGAGGAGGTGAGTGTGTAAGCAGATCACTGATCGCTGGATGAGGAGTGTGAATGAGATACTTTAGTGCCTTTTCACAAGTAATCAGAAAAAAAGAACAAAAAGGATAGCGTTGGAAAATGGCCACCGTACATGTATCAAGTGTTATTTTTCTGTTAGGGTTGCCGGATATGAGGACAATATGCAATACCATTGTTGAATATATCAATAACGACATTACTTGTGATAAAATAATCAGATAGATTAAAGTATATATCTGCAGTTCTGCTGCTTTCAGTATTCTGCTAAAATACAACAAATGGCTTGTTAGATTTAAAACAAGTGAAAAGGAACAATTTGAACATTGATATGACCATAAAATGCACCACAAAAAAAGAAACGGTTACATTTTAAAGTTCAGTATACAAATTATAGTAATTTCAACTAAATACAAACAAATCTCCATTGCGATATGTTGCAAACATTCAGAATGTGGTTCTTGCGCCAGTTAGTAGATTTACATAAATTGAATTTTTTTTTTATAGTATCAAATCATAACAACAGTTATCTTGAGACACTTTAAAGTCTAGGTGGTCTAGACCCCACTCTATAATTAACAACCCCAAAAATTCTAGCAACTAGAGCGAGAGTGGTGAGGAAAAACTCACTTGATGGACTTTATTATTCCCAAACTGGGACATTACTGTATATCGAACATATATCGGCATATCGGATTTTAAAAAAACAAATATTCGTATTGGTATCTGCTTTAAATATCCTTTATCGGTCGGGCTCTAATCAGCGGCGTTGTCCCAGGCTGAAGTTGCTGCGTAGCGATCCTAGACTCTATCTAGTGTTGACAGCGAGGAGATAGCGGTGTCCTGTTGTTGCCGAGGTTAGCACACGGCTAATTGACCAGTGATGGCGTACTTTTGCCTTTTCTTGTAAAGTAAAAGCTAAAGTAAACAGCTTAAACTATGTACAGTTAGAAAGGTGAGAAGTTACACTTTAGTTTTACACCATGAAATTAACTGACAACATTAATAGATCATTTACATTCATGTTTGAACAGATATTTTGATAGAACATTAGCCATTAAGCAACTGAACGTGAACACAATGACGCTCACCAGATATGCTGCCATTGCTTGAACTGGAGGACAGAAGTTGATCCACGTTTTCCCACCTTTTGCATCAGCTGATACATTTTTGGGACTCCTTTTAGCGGATTGATAGCTGTCCTCCAGAGTCAACAGCACTGCGTCCATGGCAACACTCTGCTATGCACGGCAACGGTGTGTGGTACTAAGTAGAATGCCTTAGACTTCAACCAAGCCGTGTAATAAAATAAGATAAGAAAAGATCCAAATACCAGAACAGCTACTGAAACGAGTATACCTGGACAATTGAAAAAGGATATCACAAGGACGATAAGAAAGCGATATATATCGTGCAGCCCTAATTTCTGTTTTTATCGCGTAGCTGCAAAACGAAGCTGTACGCGGAGAAGCTGCCCAACACCAGCATCATCATCCCGTTCCACAACGAGGGCTGGTCGTCGCTGCTGAGGACCGTCCACAGCGTGCTCAACCGCTCCCCCCCACAGCTCATCGCCGAGGTCATCCTGGTCGACGACTTCAGCGACAAAGGTACACACACACACACACACACACACACACACGCACACACACACACGCACACACAAGCATCACTGCTCAGAGGGCTGGTCAATATATTGATATTATATTGACATTGATATTTGAGGCTAGATGTCTTAAATTTTATATCATAATCTGGTTTTTGAAGGCTGCAAAACAGTAAGGTGACATTTTCTGAACTTCCCAGACTTCCTAGCTGTTTAATAACTTGCCTTTATCCAGTCAGTCACTTTATCCACAGTATTGAGGATTATTTATCAAAACTCTCTTTGTGTTAATGTTTTGTGAAAGCACCGATCGTCTATCCTACAATATTGCCATCCGCATATTAGATTTTTCCCATATCACCCAGCTCCACTCAGAACACACGCCTGCAAAAGTAAAATACACCTCCCCGTGTGCAAGAAAACACAGATTTGCGTGATTAATTCGCATCATTTTGGTAAAATTGTACGTTGGGTAGTGGAGTTTTGAACAGTCATGTGATAGTTGAAAGCGTGTTTATTGCTGAATCTTCCAATACCCCATGGGCTGAGTCTTCGGGAGGGAGAGTTGTCTCTTGCTGTTTAACCGCAAGGTTGGTGGTTCAATGTCAAAATGTCTCTGAGCAAGACACTCAACCTAACGTTAAGGTTAGTTAGTTTAATTCCACACTTGTGCCTGAATATTGTATGTTGCATTTTCTTTTTTTGCCCCCAAAACAAGTTCCTCCCCAAGACTATTTTTCAGATCCACCTAATGTTTCATGTCGTATAGTTAGTATGGTTTTCTATGAGACATGTGATCTAAATTAGTTTTATCTGTAATTTTGCTCAAGCAAATTGAATCACCACGTACAGATGATAAAATATGGTGTACAGTGATGTGCTTTATAAAATGCCTTTGAGATGCTAGAACCTTAAAGCACAATGAGGCCGATAAATACGCCGACTGACTGAAGAAAAGTGATGTCTTATAGTTAACTGAGCGGACCTGCTGGACCCAGAAGCATCCATGTGTAAAATTGGCTTACTTGTATAGTTCTTTTCTGGAAAGGTAGGAACTACATATACTGATAGTCCAACTTAAACATTTAAGGGAACGAAGGGAAGAATCTTCCAGCCAAAATGCAGAAAAACTGAGTTATTGATCAGCACTAAAGACACACTAACTACATCGCCAGGGGCTGAGAAATCAGGCTTTTGTAGCTTTACCCACTTCTGAAACTCCTCGTCCAAGTGGGTTTCAAAAGATTTTGTGTATGCCGACCTCTCCGCACAAAGCCGACCTACGTTGTTCAAGCTCCGTTTCTGAGATATGAGCAACGACGAACAAACTAAACCCACAAGCTAGAAACCAGACTAATCACTGGACCTTTGGGGAAGTCTTAGATGATAAATTGACATGCTGACTCTCTTTCTGCAGTTTAGAGTGGGTGAAAAACTACATTTTATAAAAGATAACATACAAGACGAGCCTTGTTCTACAACCTCAATGTGGATTTATTTCCTCGTTTATAGCTTATTCAACTATACACTGTCTTCTGTTGCACAGCCTACTTTAACCCTTGTGTTGTCTTCCTGTCAACCATGAAAAAAAATGTTTTGGTCACTTTTTTTCAACATTATCACTTTTTCCAACATTTTTGTCACTTTTTCAATGTTGTGGGTGCTTTTTTGACATTTTTATTTTTTACATTTTCAGTGCTTATTTCAACCGCTTGTTTTGTGTGCTAAAAAAAACTAAAAGACTGAAAAGGGGTCAAATTTGACCCAAGGACAACATGAGGGTTAAATGAAGCCTGGGTAATGCTTTACTTGAAGGTATCTACATAAGTCATGACACTGTCATGATACAGTCATGACACATGAACCCTAACTCTTCCTGACAAAACCCAATGACACTTACTAAAAGAAGCATTATGTCATAAACATTTATGACTTGTTTCTAATGTTTATGACACGTTAGTGACCGTGTCATGTCACTCTTATGTAGATACCTTCAAGTAAAGTGTAACCAAAGCCTGTCAAAATACAATGCATAGTGAGCCGTACCAGAGTCAGAATCCCCTTATTTGCCAAATGCATCAGCAGACACAGGAGTTTGATGTAGCAATCAGTAACACAGAAGCTCAACACACAAACAGTAAATGCATATAATAGTCCAAAGATAAAATAGTGAGGGGGGAGGGCAGTGGATCATTCAGGAGGGAAATGGCTCTTAAAAAAAAAGCTATTGAAGTGGTGTGAGGTCCTTGTCCTCGTCGCACTGTACCTTCTTCCCGAGGGAAGCAGCCTTAAAATGTCACCTGCTGTCTGAGACTGATCATCAGCAATCTTACCTGCCCACTTCCTGACTCTGGCCTCATACCGGTCCCTGATTGACAGCGGCCTGTGTTTAGCCAGCCTGCGTCCAGTAATGGATGTTGACAGAAGGCTTTCCACAGTGGCTCTGCAAACCCTGGACCGAACAGAGCTGGAGACGTTCAGTTTGGTTAACTTCCTTAGGGAAATATTATAGTGTGAGGCCTCTTGATGATGGAAGAACAGTTTTCCTCCCATTTCAGGTTATTTGTGATGACAGTGCCTAGGAATTTGACTGACTCCACCTTCTTAATCAGAATCAGCTTTATTTGCCAGGTATGAGGACACATACAAGGAACTTTTCTTTGGAGCATTGTTACTCAACCTGTGCTTACACACACAAAACAACAAAAACAAAGATTTACACACACTATGGATATAGAACACTATGAACAGTACTAACATATGAACAGTTATGTATTAGGAATTAAGTTAGTTGGTTCATTAATAGCAGAGCTCTTGATGGTTAAGGGTGGGAGAGAGGAGGGGGCTCTGCGGAAGTCTATCACCGATTCCACTGTCTTTTATTGGTTAGGCTCCAGATTGTTCGTGTCACAGCATGCGACTAGATGAGACGCAGGCCGACACAGGTGGTACTGTCTGCAAATGTAATCAACTTGATGGAGCTGTTGTTGGAAGTGCAATCATTGATTAGAGAAAGGTTGACAGCATCCACCCCTGCGGTGCTCCAATGTTGGTACGGGCTGAGCTGCACATGCTGTTGTCTGTCTGTCTGAGAAAGTCCATGATCCAGCAGCAGATAGAGGGTTCCACCGCCATCAGCGACAGCTTCCTCCGCAGCCGCTCGGGTAAGATGGTGATAGAGGCGGCACTGGAACGTTTCACGACCACTGATGTTAGGGCCGCCGGTCTGTAGTCATTCAGGCCCTCGGGACTGTTCCGCTTCAGTACTGGAATAATGGTTGAGGACTTAAAACAAACCGGAACTCTGCACAAGACAATCAACTGATTAAAAATGTCTGTAAAAACAGGCCTGTGTGTAATGTGTGTAACAACAACAGAGTGTAAATTGTTATTTCTCCTTGTGGGACTAATAAAGGATACATTTATTATTATTATTATTATTATTATTATTATTATTATTAGCTGATGCATGATCAGCTGACCATGTCTGTGCTCTATGTATACGGTTGAAGAACTGTTGAAGGCCATTTGCCTGAGGAAGACCCAGCAGGACCTGAACTTCTCAGATGTTGTAAACAAACCATCCAGCATATGTCCGGTTAATTCTTTAGCACTTTTAATAACAACAAATCTTGGATAATCATCCAATAAAGTAACCCTTTACATTAGGACTCAGACAAAGACAATAGGAAACCTTTGTCTCCTACAGTGTCCCATAATCCCTCCGCCCCCACCTGTCCCTGTTGGGGGGGGGGGGGGAGTAAAAGAACCCTTCATTGTGAGAAACTGGCCTGGAACCTGGGATGGGTTTGGGCCATCTGTCGTCAGGATGGATGGGAGAACATTACACAGCTGCAGGGAAGGGATTTAACCTCTGCAGGCCGTCTGCTCCAACACTCGCTCTCACCGCCACAGTCCCTTGATAAGAAATGACTCGGGCTGTGATGAAGGCTTTAAAGACACAAGGACAAAATGAACTCCAATCCGTTCTGGTGTCTGGCTGAATGGCTGCTGTTACAGTGTTAGCAAGACAAATCTCAGGCAGTTCCTGTGCAGAGGACCACAAATCAATGCAAGTGCAAGTGCATTATGGACGGGGGAAAAAAAATAGGTGATTCATTATGAAGTGTGGTTTTAGGCCCCCTGTGTGGTGCTTAATTTAAAGAAGTAATTTTATGTAACAATGTGGGACAATCAAGAAGAATTGTCAGGGTTTTTTGGACCTGTTATAGGGTTCGGGTGCAGCACCTGAGCCCTTTTGATCAGATAATGATTGCAGTCGCTCCCCAGTGGACTTCTTTAGCCACTTTGAGTGTAATTTGTCATCTGCTCAAGCGTTTTTATCGTTTTAGACAGATATGGTTATAAAAATGGTCCAAAATTATGGGAAATTGCATTTGTTTTTAATTGAAAAATTTAATATAATTCTTGAGGGATGACCGCTAAAACCCCCATCAAATATGTGCACCTAAGACTTCCTCAAAGATTTTAAAGTGTTAGAGTTCTAGGGTTGAAACACAACCATTACACGATTTAAAAATGGATCTTTGTCAAACTATCTAGTAAAACAATGTAGAATGAATCCCTGAAAGACAAACCACTTCACGCATATATTTATTATTCAAAATTTGTTTGTTGTCTTTTTCAAAACAGTCTTTGCTTTTCCCCAAAATGTTTTTGTCCCTTTTTTCAACGTTCTTTCATACATATTTTTTAAATGCTATAAAGTTCAATAAAACAACCAAATTTAAAGAAAGTAGTTGGCTGTTCATTTATTTTTTTGAAGAGCGTTGTGTTAAACAATCAGCGTTATTTCCTTAAAATTTGTTGACAAATGATAAACGTGTGCTGCAGAACTGTTTTTTAACAGTTTGGACCTGCAGTGAATAAAGGAAGAAAAGCTGCACTTAACATTTTGAAGAGCATTCAAGACCGTTATATAATTCTCCATCAATACATTGAATATTGCAGAACTGCTGTCTGGTGATATTATCTGTGATTCCCTCCTACTGGTCCTAACATTTAACTTAACTTAACTTCTGATCCTTTTGTGTCACGCTGTAAAGAGCCTCCCTCTTTATCGAGGGTTGAAATTAAAGATGATCATTCGTCCGTGGTTCAAGATCTAATTCTCATTCACAAAACAGAAAGAATCCGTGTGAGTCGCTGACGCCCCGGCCCACCCTGACGAAGGCCCTTCTCCTTTCATAACACACACAGACGGGAAGAAACCCTCTCATCATTTCTGCTGACGCTGAGGTACCTCGCTCTGCTTCACAGCTTCTACAGAGCCTACAGTCACACTAATGCACCGTCGTATTCATAACTTCATTAAGCACAAGAACGTCTTGTAACAGTTATCCTGCGCCACGTTAACTCAGGATTAGATGATTTTCACATTGTGAACTTTGCCTGCATCGTGAGTAAGATTACACATGTTGTAATTATTCCCCCGGTTTTATTGATGTGGTCGTTTAAAGATGCCTCCGGTGCTGCTGAAAGTTAGCATTGTTTCCATATCAACCCCCGTCTCTCCCTTACCAACCTGCTGTGGATGTTTGCAGGCTGTTCTCATGAAAATCTGCACACATAGCTGCGAAAAGTAAAGCACTGTAATTCGTAAGCATTCCACGTATTTTTTGACTGGTGCTAGAAAAGATCTCTTTGGCCCATGTGGGGAGGTGGATGCATGGGGTGGATCCGTAACGTATGTGGCGTTGCTACATGACGCTCACTTTCTGTTGCCTAAACTGACCCGTAACGTCCTTGGAAACAACGGGCAGCTTGCCGTCTCTGTACCCGGATCACAGTTACTTCTTATCGGGTAAACTTAATCACAAACGATCGCTAATACGGCAGCGTCTCACGAGCTCTGTAAACGGCGTCACATGACCAGCTGGCAGTTGCCTAATTATGTATCATATATACAAAATTGGTGTGCATCCATTTCTGTATGATATCGTACAAACCCATTAATGAGAATGCGTTGATGTTTGAAGCTTTTTACATAGTTAGCTGAAATAAAACAGACGTCCTTCTCAGTTCCATTCCTGTCACTCCTAATTCAGTCACATCTACGTTCTAATCCTAAACTTCAGATTAGGTTATATAGCACTCAGTCAACAGATAAAGTAGCAATGAAAACAGCTGTAACTGTGTTGTGGCTTGACAATGTCGAGAAAAATGCTTTAGAGAAGGACCTCGAGAGACAGATAGGGGCAATGAAACGTTGTGAAAGCGATGAGACATTTCTCTGCAGAAAACTACCTCCCCACTCCGGTGTTGTGATGTAACAAAGGAGAAACACGCCATAACATAACATAAAAAAAATCTGTCACGCTAGAATCCCGATACGAATGTGAATCAATTTCCTTTGCACACCCCTAGTACCTAAGTAGAATTTGCCCCTATCTGGACTTTATTTTGTTATTTATATTTCAGGAAACTTTTAATCTTTCTCCACAACATAAACTGTAGAAATTGTGATGTAAGTACTTTTACTACACTACATTCCCTCTGAGCATCGGCCGTTATTTACACCCGCACAGTGTGTCATGGTTTCTCTGCTTTATCCCGCCTCTAATGGGCTTACCCTGGTATTCTTACCCTAACCCGTCCCCACTCCCCATGCCGAAACCTAACTGTGTCAGGGGAGAGGGGCCACCCCCCTTCAGTCTCTGCCTCTCTGTTTATCTCTTACTCTGCCTATCTCTCTCTCTCTCTATCTCTGACTCTGCCTCTCTATTTATCTCTGACTCTGCCTCTCTCTCTATCTCTGACTCTGCATCTCTCTCTCTCTCTCTGACTCTGCCTCTCTATTTATCTTTGACTCTGCCTCTCTCTCTATCTCTGACTCTGCCTCTCTCTCTCTGTTAACACATCTGGCCAGCACACAGCTGTGATTTACAGTCAGCAGCTCGAGCGTGACGCTGAGCTACAGACAGTGAGCGAGTTCTGCTATTAGATCTAACAACAGCTCTTTCATATCTCCTCATTCCTTCACCCCTCCGCTGTATACAGAACAAAATGAAGCCCCACGAATGGTAAAATATTTAAATTTAACCCGCATACAGAGAGCTATTGAAAAGATTTTCCTTAACATGCCATTTTCAGATCTGATATGAGTATAGTGTGCTGCCAAGACTCAAATAGCACCTTTCAATATTTCATCCCGGGAGACAAATCTGACCTTGAAGTCAGAGATAAACCTCCCATGCAAAGTAGTTTTTTTAAAGTCAGAGATCAACCTTTGCAATTGAATTCATGAACGCTACACACTGGATCGGTCCATGTGTCATTTAGTAATTCTCTCCTAAAGAACAGAAGAAAAAGTATGGTTAGAAACGCATTGGATTTGTCCATAAGTTACTTAAGTCATCTGCACTTATCTCATTGATATATGCGTTACAGTGCAATAGGAAACCTATTACTTGTGCTGACTTGGGACCTATTACTCTATTAATTTAACAGAGTTTTGGTTGGACTCTAAAAATGAAAGGAACCTCTTGGGCCTGCAGCTGCTGAATGCACTCTCCAGATTTGATCATCTAGAGTTAATAGACAACCATGAGCAAATTAATATCCCAGTGTTAGACCTTTAAAGTGGATTCATCTTTATATCATCAAATTAGCAAAGGTTTTGAGTCACTTTTATTGCCCTATATGTCCATATCGCCTGACTCTGTTAATGTTAGTATTATAATAGAGAAATAACCCATTGCTTTCCTGCTGTGTAAAGACAGACACACTGGGTAAATGGTCATGTGTGTGCGTGCCTGTGTGTCTGACAGCTTAGCGTTGGTGGATGAGCATGAGCAATGAATTCTGCTGGTGGAGCCCAAGTCATTTCACGGATTTATGGCCACACAGGGAAGGGAAAGTAACTGTAACTTGTCACATACAGAAACAGAAAATAAAGCTGCCTCCCTCCTCTCCACATCAGAGAAGAGAAGTAGTGTGTGGAATTGGAGTGGAGGCAATGCAGTATGTGTGTGTAAGAGTGTGTGCGTTGAGCCTCATAAGTTCCATCATGTCATCTTTTCTTGAAATGTGATCAACAAAGCTCCTAAATCTGACTCATTGATCCACCAGACAGTTCAGTCACTGCAGTACTCATATTGTCAAATAGGCTTGGGAAATATATCTTACATAATATTATATCGACATCTATTTATAAGACTACATTTTGTGTTGAATTTTGGATAGGTAATATCGTGAAATGACAAAAGTGTTGTCTTTTCATGTTTTTGAAGGTTTCATTACAGTGAAGAGATGTCATTATCTAATTTTACCATTTTATTTGCCCTTAACAGCTTAGTCACTAAATTAATGAGTGTTTATCTAAAATCCTATTTTTTGTGTGAAATTCAGCGACAAGTCAAAGTCAACCCTGCAATATTGAATTGCTATATTTGGTGAAACCTATCATGACATTTGATTTTCTTGCACTAAAAGTTCCTTTCCAAGGAGATTTTACAGAGGCACAGTGGCTCCGTCTGGTGCTCACCAATCTACTGTAGTCAAGTTGTAGTCTCGAAAAATCTTGAAATAAAATCAAGACTTCTTTGTCTGAGACTAGGACTAGACTGGATAAAAACATGGTGATTCTAAGATGAGACCTTCAAAAAGTCTGCTCTCGAACACTGACTGTACACAGCCATGTAGTATATTTAGTGAGTCGTAATATGCCGCTTCCATTTGCTGCTATAATGCATCCAAATGTGTTGTTTGGAACCAATAGAAGGAGACAAAGATTCATGTAGATACACAGATAACCATGCTAGCGATTATTTGATAAAAACATGAGTATTTGGAACAGACGGACGGAGTATACGGATAGAAAGGAGACATGCATCTTGTTGTCGAGGTAGTCCACAAGTTTCCCTGCTTTCACACTGAAGCTGTTAAGAATACAGCTGCCGGGAAGCCTCAGGACACGTGGCGGTGCATCGCGGACTCTGTGAGGTCCGGCCTGGAGCCTTGTGCTGCAGCCCGGACCTCTAACGTACCCGGAGAAAAACCCGTAGAAACCCCCCGGAGAAACACCCGGAAAACCCCCCGGAGAAACACCCGGAAAACCCCCCGGAGAAACACTCGGAAAACCCCCCGGGCACCTGCGCGGGTTGGAGTCTCCAGAGCCCGGGGACTCTAGCCTGTGCAGGTGTTTGGTCCCTTGTATTGTGCCTGTGTGTGTGTGTGTGTGTGTGTGTGTGTGTGTGTGTCTGTGTGTGTGTTGTTTTGTCTCCCTCCCTACTGTCTCTGTTGAATTATTTGTGAAGACTGTTATATTTGTTATTTATTTATATATATATATATTTATTTATTTATTTTGGCCCTGGGACGCGTTCTCGTCTGTGTATTGTTTGTAATTGTTTGTCACTGTTTCTTTGTTAAATATGAACAATCAGAAAAATGAATACAGCTGCCGGTCACCAGAAAGGAAAACACAATGCCACCAAAATTATGATTTTGTGGTTAAAAATGAAATATCTGCAAATTACGTCACACTGAATACAACCACATCTGTAGTACGCTGTTGTTAATTAATTTTCCTTCTGACACAACACATTATCACATTATTTAAACCACATTAGCACTTACTTAGCGACTGATTTTAGTTAATTAATGAAATCCTTGATGAAGCATTGTTTACAGCTACAGGTGCAGGGTAGCGTTACATATTCACACCTTGACATCTGGGAACTGGCCAGTACACCCAGAGCCTGAGTCTACTGGCACATAAACAGCACCAGTAGAGCCGTTTGGGGCCAACAGCTGGGTTCACGAGGCTGACAGGACTTAATGATGCAGGGAAAGGTGTTAGTCATTCATTTCCCTCGGCCATGTCACAGGGGGTTTCAGTGGAGTGGAGTGAGTTTGTTTGTGTGTTTAGTCACGACTATTCTCTGAAAACTATGGAGCAATAGCAATTCCAAAGCCTTTTTTCAAGAAGTCTGTGTTAACTTTTCTCCAACCGGTGCTGCCAGGATCTTGAATACACAACAGTTATTCACTGATTGCTTGTCTTTACTCTTGCATATTTCATGCAACAATATCAAGAGATCACACTGGTGTCTTTTGCATTTTTTATCAAATTTGCCACCGCAGTTGATTTGAAAAGTCTGCAGCAGTTGGTATTGGTCTCTGGTAGTGTTGTAGTCGAGTCAGCAACTGTGGAGTATGAGTCAAGGCTTGAGTCCCCGGGGTTTGAGTCAGAGGAGGCTCACCATGCCAAAGAGTCCCAATCAAAGTCCGTGACACTACAGACTCATCCGATTACCAAGTAATATTTTATGAATGAGTTTGATTTCATAAATCTTCGAGTCTGAGTCCAAGTAATCAATCCGTGTTTTCAAGTTGAGTCATGAGTCCAGAGAATAGCTAGTGAAATCCAAGTCCAGGACTCGAGTACTCCCATTACTGGTCAGTGTTGCGTTTAAATGCTGTTGGACACTCCAAAGTCTCTGTTCCATTCGTCTGGCCAGTGTTATGGTTTTTTTATGATTTGGGTGAAAACTCTTAATAAAGAGCCGGTTAAAGGAGCCTGTTAAAGTCAATTTTTTTGCATTTTCAGCAACATTGAATGATATTCAAGATGAAAAAGACTTTAAATCTGTCTTTTAATCAAAGCCAGTAACCGAGCCTGTACTTACTCAGTGAGGCCATGGTGGCACAGTGTGCAGCTACCCTATGATGGAAACCTGCCATTGGCAGATTGATCGCCCAATTACTTTCCTATTTTCTGCTCTCCGATGGGATCAGTTGAGCAAATGGCTGCGATACTTCAAATCAAATAAGGAGTTGCCTGTACGCTGCTCTCATGCAGAGTGACTTTTGATGTATTTCCAGTCACATGTGGAAGCGGTTTGGCGGTCAGACAGCACGGCTCCCGGCAGGCTTCAACACAGCCTCCAACCAGGAGCCACCATGGGGTCTACTGCTAATTGTGCAGAAATTTGCATCACATTATCAACGCAAAAAGATTAGCATTAAGTTGAAGTAGCTGCCAACCACAGCTCCTTGTGGATTGAATCCAGTGATATTTCTGCGCCTGCTCCTATTTGCTGTTATAATGAGAATAAAGTAGTGAAAAAGCAAGAGCCATTTATACAATGAAATGAAATTGAAAATGAAACTGCTACATCTACTACTGTCTCTCTGTCAGAAGGACCATGAGATCAAGGAGACAGTAATGTTGCTGTTTACTGCCATGCCGTTACTCTCTGAACGCTGAGATGTGTTGTCAGATGTCTGCGATGCCTCCGACTATTTTCCTGTGAGTGTCTGTATTGATCTGAGTTTTAGAGGTTTCAAAATGGCATTTATTTTGTTGTATCAATGTGGGTTTAGCTTTTAAAAAGTCCTTGATGAGCTCATTCTTTATGTACTGGTTCACTGTTTTTTTTTTTTACTATTTATTCTGTGCATTTCTTTCTTTATTGATATCTACTAACATTACATAGAATAACAACCAAGTCCTACCTCAGATAAAAACATTACAAGATCATTTCCATAAACCTGTTGGCTTCATTTTATGATCGTTTCATTCACAAACTGTTCTTCTTGAGAGTGGAGAAGATCCTCCTCAAAGTAACCAGACTGAAATAATCAACCGTAGAGTGATTATTTAGATATTCTTGTAGACTTAGTTTGGCTAAAATTGATACATTTCTGGCAGCGGCACTAAAGCTCAATTAAATCAAAGGATTCATTCTCTTTTTTCAGTGAATCTCAATACCAACATTATTTTAAATTAAGGAGAAAGGTTGACCTGGTGGTAGCTGTAGACGAAAGGTAGGCAGTCACCTCATGAATATTCACAGGAAGTTCCATAACACTCTGACCAAGATTAGAGCTGGGCGATATGGCTAAAATCAAATATCACTTTTTTTTTATATCAAATACATTGATAAGGATTTTGCGACCATATTGTAGGGTCGTAAGGATATTTCTGGTAAACAATCAAAAGTAATGGATGTATAACACAGCTGGACTAGTCTGGTAAGTTAAGATAATTACTTCACTTTACCGTAATGCAGCCTTTACAACCAGGAAAACACAACACTTGTGTCATATTACAATATCCAAAATTTCAGGATATCTAGTTATCTAGAATATCTTTAACCCTTGTACGGTGTTCGGGTCTAATTGACCCATTTCAAATTCTTACAAGAATAAAAATGGTACAGGTTTCATTTTTTTCTACCTAAAAATCTGTGGCATTGCCTTATTTTCTGTGATAAACATGTATTTCTGACTCAATTCAGAACATTATTCGGTGACCACTTGTGTTTTTTTGTTTTTTTAACATGAATTATAACCTTACGACAAAAAACAAATCCCACTTCCATTTGTAATAGTGTGCTAGAAGAGACTGATGCATTCCCTAAACATATATGATATCGCAATTGATTGAAATTGAGATAAAGACAATATTTGTTAATAGATTATGAAGTATTACGAAGAACTGTTTGTTAAAACCCCAAATAAGTCACGGGTCAGAATGACCCGAGGGATACGAGAGGGTCCAGAAGGTGAAGACAACACAAGGGTTAAATATCTATATCAATATTAATCTAATATCCGTATATTTCCCACCTCTAACCAGGATACTGAAACTCGCATTGAGTAAATTGGTTGTAATTGATGGATGAACTGACCCAATGCCCGACTTCCATCACTATCCTTTGGCCATGCCCACTAACAGGCGTACACTGTAGGATCTGCTAGGCGCTCACGTTAAAATGAACAGACGCAGTTTGTGATGGGTCCTCAATGGACGGATTTCATTTCTTAATGATTAAGTTACATTGGCTTCGAGAGAAAACTGCTCAGCAGTGTAGAGCTACTTCAAGGAGTTTTAGCAACACCAGCAGCCTCACCATCTGCATGATGGGAGGGTAGGGAATGGATGGGTGGGGGGGGTCCGAGATCGGCAACGATTGGTTCAATGTGGGACAGGAAGCGACGGAGGCAAATACGAAGGGAGAGAGAGAGGCAGCAATGCAGAAAGAATTAACAAAATTTGGCTTATTTATTCATTCATGTCAGTGCTTGTGTGTGCTTGTATCTGTGTGTGCGTGTGCGTGTGTGTGTGTGTGATTGAGGCTGTAGGGAGATAATGAGGTAATGGTGCTCAGTGAAGTGTATCAGAGAGACGAGGGAGAGAGTGATATGAAGAGGCTGAGGGGGAGACAACAGAGGACAAAAGAAGCTAATTAAGTGTTGCCATTTTGAGATGTTGAGCCATCGGCGTGAACTGATCAATTCCAACGTCTTTCTAAAGAGGACGGGACCAGACGAGTCACGTTTACTCCAAGAGGACAAAGTAAACATCTTATGGAGCTTCAACGATGGATTTCTAGGCTACTGCATTTGAGAAACACTTCTACACTGTCGGTTCTCAGTGAACAATGTTAGTTAATAGTTTATTTGAACATGTAAAAAAACATTCAAATAAAAGATTTATATACACTACCGGTCAAAAGTTTGGGGTCGCTCACAAATGTCCATTGGACTCCATTACAGACAGAATCCCAGCTGAGATCAGTTGCCTTGTTTTTTTTAACCAGGGCAGCAGTTTCCAGATTACATTATGTGCTTACATAACTGCAAAAGGGTTGTTTAATGTTTTCTTAGTTAGTTTTTTAAAATAATATCAGATTAGTAAACAACATGTGCCTTTGGAACATTGGATGAATGGTTGCTGGAAATGGGAAATGTAGATATTGTATTAAAGATCAGCCCCCCACCCAGATCAGCTGGTATCCTGTCTATAATGGAGCGGAATGGACATTTGTAAGTGACCCCAAACTTTTGACTGGTAGTGTACATACATTCATGCATATAAAATTTAGGTGACAGATCAATAAGGTTGTTTAATACCTTCCAGCACACATCAGATCATTTTAGTAGAAACCTCAACCCTTTTTCTAAACTATGGAAGCAAAAACTGGAAGCAAATTGGGGCAGGAAGAAAATTGACAGAGTCTGATGGAGTTCACAAGGGCATTGGAATATTTTGCTGAGAAGATAATGGAGCAGCTCCCGTTGTTGGTGGCGTGCCAGAGCATTTTGGGATGAGTCCACCACCCTGGAGCCATACTGGATCCACTGTGTCTCAACGCTAATTCAATTTCTTAAAAATGCATTAGGAGGGATTTTGTTGGTGGTATTTGTAGTGGAAATGTATGTGTGGGCATCTATGTCATTGTGTTTGCGTTCATTTCATGCAGGAAGCCCACAGTGCCTCCTAGATTTGGATTATGGATTCAACACTAACACAACGCAAGTCCCCCTCTCTCTAAAGTTAAGAAATATCACCAGAGGCTTGTCTAGATGATTTTAGCACGATTAAATGCATGACCAACAGGGGACCTCCAAAATGTCCCCTGTTGGCCCAAGTCCCCTTTTGGTTAGGTTGATAAGACACACTCACACACACACCAACGCACACACAAAAACTTTTACACAAATTAGATTTTTTAAAAAAAATCAGTGTATTCACTTTGATTCACGCTAAGAAGGACATATTTTGAGTATAACACGCTAAGAGCGGCATTTTACATAGACATGAATTTAGAGTGATTTAAAGCACGCCCAATAGGGGACTTCCAAAATGTCCTCTGCTGGCGAGAATGCCCCTGTTGGTTAATGTGTAACAATACCGAAGGCTACTGTTAGCTCGGTTGGTAAGAGGCGTTCACACGTACACATACACACACACACACACACACACACACACACACACACACACACACAAGTGAAGGACATCATTCAGACATTCCGTATTGCGTTTTTAATTTTTTTTTGTCTTCTACTGGAATCCAAAAGAATGTTTCCTACAAAAAAATGAAGTTGTTTTTTAATTTAAGGATACTATATTAGGAGTCCACACAACTATAACATGCTAAGAGGGGCATTTTGCAGTTGTTTGTGTTGTGAAAGTCCAGAATTGACTAACTACTGTCTACTAGTCCGCTCCTTACTTCAAATATTCCAGGACATGCATCAAAGTGAGACAAGCCCAAGCTAAAGAACACATTTCATCAGTGACATTTTAAATGCACACAGACACTTTGACAAGAGCCTGAGGCGCTAATTCGTGTTGGAGTACGGCCCCATGCGAGCAGATGAAAGAAGGCTGGGCAGCCACGGCACCGTCCACAGGAGAAACACGTCAGCAGCACGCTGTAGGGAGGTAGCAGAGCAGAATGAGATGGATGGTATGCTGGGAGTTTAGGTCTGTGCTGAATAAATGCCCTGGATTCTTATTGGCAGCCCGGTGTGAGATGAGCGATTCATCCCTCCGCTCTGTGTTGTGAAATGACCCCGACATCCACAACGCCTCAGCCCTCCAATCTCCTCGCTTCACATTTTAATAAAGACTAATGTGTTTGCCGACATCAGCTTGCTCTCATTAGCGTGATTAATAGCCTCCTTGCTTGTGGTAAACAGTATGAGCAGTATTCCAAGTTATTCAGCCAAAATTAACCAATCCTAATTAAATGATCCGATCTTTCTCCCTCACCTCTCCCCACACGCGGTCTCCTCACACGCAAGGCCAACGTTGGTTGATTAATTTTGCCTCGCTTCCTGTCATTTACAGGAGGATGTAAGCGTCACTTTGTGTAGGGTGAGCACTTATACAGAGCCAGAGTCAGGCTCGTAATGGTTGGTTTTTAATGGGTTTATTGCACAAGCATACATGGAGGACACCTCGCCTTATCGGCGCAGTTTGGCGCCGACCTCTTGGACGCCTTTTGCCCTTGTTGCAATGTCACTCTTTACAGCATGTAGGTCATCTGCTGTGCAACACAATAAACAAAGCAACAACAAACAAAGATGGATGGCTGACCTTCACAGGATGCAGAGGATCTGTAAAGGAGAGACAGAGGATCACATACTGTACTTCTGAAAAATGGGGATGAAAAGATGGAGGGATTGGATTTGGGATTTGTTTCTGATGGGGCGACATAGAGAAAGAGAGAGATAAAAACCAAAAGAGAAGAATGGCTTTAAACAGCATCACACACACACTAAACCTAAGTAGAAGTTGGATTGGTCACTTGCAGAACGGATTGCTGCATTGACGCCTTGTGTAGTGTCCAACAGTAAAGCTGCTACGTTTACATTAGTACATTTTGGTTTTAAAAATGAATATCTATGTTTGCACCTGGAAATCACACTGCTCTGGCGTCTCAGAGCCCCTAATCGGGAGACTTTTGGAAACACTTCTGACCCATTTTGGGTTGTGTTGCTGTCTCAGCGGCTGCAAACGGAGACCTTTGGCAACAACGTCACTCACGTCAATTATTGGGTCATGACGTCTTGTTCTCTGAGACTAAGCTACCAACGTCACCATGGCAAACCAACAGCGTATACATGCATGAGGAACACACGGAGACTTAAAAAACATGACGGACTCAGAAGAAGTAATTATCTTGTGCATGAAAGTTGCGGACGGCAAAAATCTCTAAACATAGCCATGCTGAGAAATACAAAGAGAGTTGTGTGCAGCTGATAGTCTAAATTAGCTTTGTAGCAACTCATTTGGCAACGTACTTGAATGTAATGGCCGTTCATTAATCTAAAACAAGTTACACACTAAAGCTTTAAGAGGAATAGCCTAAATATAAACCATGATAAGATATCTTGAATAAATGATGAAAACAACAAAAAAACAATACTAGCAAAGTGATCCAGCCAATGCTGCAGCCCGACCGCCAGAACGAATCGGGCTGTAAACACGAAAGATTCTTATTAAATAACAAAATATGGTGAGTGTCATGGAAAAATGAGAGCATTGTGTCCGTGTATACTGATACATTTTACCTGACTATTTCCCTAAGTGCCAGTGAGTCTGGGTTGTGGATAATGTGGCAGGGACTGTCATTTGTAGCATTTAACAATCCAATGTTAGAGTAGATGTGCATTAATAAGTGAATATTTAAAAGTCTTGCTATAGCGCCATGACTATATTTGCCATTTCTGCCATTGCACAAAAAATGTCAATAAATAATGATTAATTAATAACCGCAACCAATTCAATTCTAACCCTAACCCATTAATAAATCTCAACCCACACTCTGGGGTCACAACCCAAGCAAATGTCCACACATCAACACAAAAACAACGTTTTCATGTCTTTAACCTATACCCAAAGTTTCCAAAAGCAGTTTACACTGTCCTAAAACATTGTTTGTGTGGAGACGAAAGGCCAAAAAGCATTAAAAAGCTTCTTCATTTTTAATACCCATGTTTGTGTGGACTAGGTCTTAGATCAGTTTCCAACGGATGAAGTTAAAGGTCAACTTCTTATCTTCTCAGTCTCGCTCTCTGGTACTGTGGCTTTTTGTAAAGGATCTGTCAAAGCTATATTTCATGTTTTCACTGCTTCGAGACTGATATCTATTCAAACCACTGGGAGCAGGAAGGGATCATACTGTCATTCTCAAAAATGAGATTTTAGTGTAAGAAAATCAAACTTTTCCCAGAGGCTTCAGAAAACTGAGGAAAAGTCATCTTCCATTCATCTGCGTGTGAGAGCTTTGTTATGTAAAGGCATTGAGGGACCTGTACAACTTTTGTTGAAAGTTTAAAAAGTTTCCCATCCCAAATCTGTCCTTCACTGCTACTGCCGTAAGCATCCATTTATTTTCTAAACCGCTAATCTTGTGCAGGGTTGCAGACGACTTAAGCCTATCCCAAACTGGCAGCATGCAGTGGGGAAGAGGCAAGGTAGCCTACACCCTGGACAGGTTTCTGTCTATCACAGGGTACTGCTGTTTCCACTGCACTGCAACCCATTCTGTAAATGCAACTACACACACACACACACACACACACACGTTAAAGGGTAGCTACGTCAACATACTTATATATAGAAGCAGAGAAAAGCTTTTTGCACCCTATTGACTGCTGCTGTATGAAACAAAGCTGTGGACTGCATAGGGTGGAGGTCTGAGTGGATGTCTGGGTCATAAAACACAGCTTTTCAAGCCAGGGCAGCGGTGTTTGAAACAAAAGCCTTTCACCCAAGAAACGTGTGTTGTTCCTCGAGTGTTTTAATCTAAACCACGATCGTTTTCCTTAACATCACTAAGGCTTTTGGTGCCTAAACTTAACTGTCGCTGTTGCTGCATGACTCTCACTTTTTGTAGACTAAACTCAACTGTAATGTCTGAAACAACCGGCAGCTGACAATGCTCTGTAGCCGTCGGCTAAACCCAACTACCAACTGCCGCCGATACGATCGAAATCAAAGTGTCTTTTCCGGCCATGTTTATGTTCCCTGTGGTTGTGTGGAAGTCTCTTCATTGTTGGTTGTTTAAGGGAATTCTGGGAAACCAAGAAAAGTGTTGAGGTAAATGTGTCGGGCTGAGAGAAAAGGAATGCTAGGACAAAGCACATAATGCGACCTAACAAATCAATTCTTGACAGCGCTGAACTTGGCAGGGCCAGGACTAGGAGGGGGGGGGGGCACAAGGCGGCACCACCCCCCTCCTATATGTCTATATATCGTAAATTGTGATTTCAGAATCTGTCACTAGGCTGCATCGTCTGCCAGTCTCCCCCAGCCCTTGTCACATGACCATCAGTGTTTCCATGATGACTATTCTGAGACCATGGAACCAGCACTGGGATAGTTTGTGTTTTTTTTTTTAAATAAGGGAAATTAATAATGAATAGGATATGTGTTTTTTAGCAGAATAACATTGTGTTCTATCCTGTCCAATATTTCCTACATTTACAAATAGTTTCCTATGTTTCTAAGCTGTCATGACCTGAGACCGCCCTTGACTGCTGATTGGTCCCTCAGTGCCACCCAACCTAATCGCCCCTGGAAATTATGACTGATGATTCCCCCCCTCTTCCTATCCCCTCCTTCCTCCCCCGCCCTCTGTACAGAGCACCTGAAGGCGGCGCTGGAGGAGTACATGATGCGCCTGCCGAAGGTTCGCATCCTGAGGACGAAGAAGAGGGAGGGGCTGATCAGGACTCGTCTGCTGGGAGCCGGCGCTGCTAAAGGAGAAGTCATCACCTTCCTGGACTCCCACTGTGAGGCCAACGTCAACTGGCTGCCTCCACTGCTGGGTGAGCAACACAAACGCTTGTCATGTAAATTACTATACATCAAAACTCATGTAAAGCTCACCCCAGCTGAACTGCGTGTTTCACTGGCTAGTAGCTCTGTATTCACAGCAGTTTGAAGAAAAAGAGATATCATCGGGGCCTTTTATGATTCGCTAAACTCTTTATTCCTTAACAGCGAGACTCACATCAGCATGACTTGTGCAGCTTTTAACCGGCAGAAGCATTCACAGTTATCCAGAACACACTCTGATATGTACACTGTCTTATGAAAACCCAGAGAAACAGGGGCAGTCTGATTTACATGTTACAGCCTCAGATAAAGAAATGACTCAAATTCATTACCCACAACGTTACAGTTAGCGTTAAATACACCATTGGTAGATACATTGGCTGTAGCTAGAAAACAGTTGCAAAGGCTTGAGCCTTTCTTAAGCTAACTTATGCTACATTGTCACACAGAGGTCTTGAATAGTTTGATTCAGGGAAATGAACAAAGTGACAGACAATGGCAGTTTTAAAACCTACTTTCAGTTAATAAAAGTAGAACCTAAGCCTAATGTCTTCTTCTATGTGCGCCTCTTACATACCAACACATTCTCACTCCCAACACGTCAACGAGGGACGCTTGGTCAGGTGCCTTTGGCATTTGTTACTGACGCAAAAAGTCTTTAGCGTCTAGCCCTTTGTAGCCTTTTCTCGACACGCTTGGTTGGGACAATCGGGGTCATTTTGTGACGCTCTGTGTCTGGACGTACTTTTAACTGACTTAGGTGTAGGACAAGATCATGGGTGGGGTTACAAAAAGTACGTTTCAATGACAGGGCACAAATCCTGGTCTCCTGGGTGAAAGTCCTGTGTTCTTGTGACCCATCCACCTCCCCAACACAACTGCCTTACGCAGATTTTCAGTCTTTCATACTACTCGCTACCGTTATCACTCGTAATTCTACGTCATCTGACAGTGCGGTCGAGCTGCTGCTCGGCCCAGTGTTTTCCATACGGACGGATAAGGGTGAGAACGGGTTGTAGCATACATTGCCTAACGAAAACCACGAAGAGTAACTACTCCCACCTGCAACAGAATTTACTTTCTACAGATGACCATTATGGTTGTTTCGTACGTCCTCTTTCCCGCTGCCAGTTTCTTCTCAAAATATCCTCACTTTTCCAAAGAATTCATACAAAATCTTTCAATTGTTTTTTTTTTTCACTTTACAAAAATGCCCCCACTTTTGCAAAAAGCCTTAATTTTACCACATGTCCCCTCTCTTTAAAATAATGTCTTCAATCTCAAGGTCCTCTCACAGATTGTAGTAACAGAGCAAACACACACACACACACACACACACACACACACACACCACCCCTACTGCGAGTCTAAGCGCTTCCTCTCCTGGCTGATGGACTTTCTCAATTACACATTTTCCATTAAGGACCCTTGGTATTCCCAGCATGGCGTCTTCCCAGATGGAACCATTTTAACAACAAACTTTATGACCCACGTTACCTCTCTGTCAAGCTCTGCACACAATATTTGGGAATTGAATGCGGGTCTTGCAGTGTGTAACATACGCAGGCAGACGTCTTGTTTTTACAGTGCAATGTGACACTTGGAATATTAAGTTATAAGTTAGAGAAGGTAAGGAAGCTGTGACAAAATAATCAGTACAATTTTGTTCATTTCTAGCATTCAAATGACAGCAATGAAATAATCTGTTATGATCAATAATTTCCATTTTAAAAGAAAGTGGGAACAAGCCAAAGATACAAGAACATAGGTCGTTTATTTCTACCCTCTCAAATGACTCAGAGGATTTCATAAATTAACATTCCTAGAAGTGGCAGGAAATGCGAGCCGTTTTTCATCCTTCCATCTTAACCAGAGAATGCAAAGGTCACGGTTTTAAAGGCCCAGTGTGTAACGTGTTTAGTTGTTTATTATCAAAATCGGGGATGCCCATTCACTTGTATTTTTTCATAAATATTTACCATCACCATCAATTCCTAATATTCCTTTTGGCTTGAAAGTTAACATTTGTATTCGCATGAACTGGTGTAGACAGTTCATATTTATGTGTCATCTTAAAATACGTCGGTGAGGGAGAGAGCTGACAAGAGAAATTCCTACACATTCGACCTTTAAGCACATATTTATGGTTTGAAAACGTTAGGTTAGTTTTAGCCACAAAAACAAATTGTTTAAGTTTAGAAAAAGATTGTGGTTTGTGTTTAAATTCATCTGCTACGTTACTTCACTTCCACTGAGGCACATGACGCAGAGTTGTTCTGTAAAGTAAAAAAAAAAGTCACTATCTTTCTCTTGTATTTTCCCACTGGCTTCCTCCTTCACCACTGTATATGAAGACACACAACACACACGCACACACCAATAGACAAGCAAACTCACCTCTTAAGTACGTAACAATAAAGCCTTAAGACTATTTTTTGAACTGATCAAACCTCCCCCATCTGTCTGCCCGTGTCTCTCAGACCGAATCAGCCAGAACAGGAAGACCATCGTGTGTCCGATGATCGACGTGATCGACCACGACAACTTTGGCTACGACACGCAGGCGGGGGACGCCATGCGAGGGGCGTTTGACTGGGAGATGTACTACAAACGGATACCCATCCCGCTGGAGCTGCAGGGCGACGATCCCAGTGAGCCCTTCGAGTGAGTGACAGCACACTCTACTGAAATTAAATCACATTGTCTTTCTGTGACGCTAATTTTGATTGCATTATGCTCCAACAGCTTTATTCATCATCTCCACTAAGAAAGGAAAAACAAGCTTAAAACTGTAAACATGTTGCTTTGATTGAATTCTATGTACAGTTGAAGACATCTTAGGCTACACCCATGCTACAATGCTTTCATTTTTTTGCGGCATTTGGGGACAAAAAAAATTATCTCCGTCCACACGAGTTTTAGCTCCAGTAGCAGAACTAATCTCTGTCCACATCAACACGTCTGACACACATCACGCGACAATTTACTACTGATGGCCAAATGAAGCTTCGTTAACCAGTGTCTTTTTTTCCTGAGCCCACTAGATGGCGCTCTCTGTTTGACAAAGGGTTGAGAATACACTGAATTGTAACGCCTAAGGCCTTTCTCTTAAAACCAAGAGCGCCATCTTGTGGGCTCAGAAAATTGCTCAGACACTTCTTCACAAAGCTTAATTTGGCCGTCTGCTATTTAAACACACTGGGCACGAGCGTGTATACGTTTAAAATACTTTGGAGAAAAAACAACAATGGTGAAAAGTACAAAAAGAGCAGGGATTCATTAGCTAGAAGCAACAACGAGGTGGAACTGTTATTGAAAGGTATGTAAGCCAACCTAACCAATGAGACGTTTCCAAAGGTCTCCGTTTATGCCCGTCCAGACTACAACACGACCCCACAGCTTTCAAACCAAAATGGGAGCACCGGTTTTCCCAAATGTCTCCAATTTAGGCGCTCTGGAATGCCGTAGTAGTGTGGATTCGAGGCGTAAGTGTAGCAAAAGATATTTGTTTTTAAACCAAAAGGTAGTAGATGTAGCCTTGGAGCGAACCAACTGGAAGTTACTGAGTTTGTTGTTTATATCCACAAAGTCCATGGATTCACATCTTTTTGGCCAGATGTCTCTTTACTTTAGCTTTATTTGTGTTGGCGTTCTAAAGTCCGGCTGATTTCTGAGGACCATGGTTACCTGGTCCTCAGATCTCTGCAGGGTAAATCCAGACAGCTAGCTAGACCATCTGTCCAATCTGTGTTTTCTGTTGCACGACTAAAACTACTTTTGACAAATGTTCCACCAAAACTAGTTCCTTCCCAAGGGTATTTTTGGAGAGGTGTCATTGCTCAATCGTCATGTGGACCAAACCCCGCACTGTTATTGGTTTAAAGAAATACTAGCTAGACGTCTGGCTAGTGTGTACTAGCCAGACCGTCTTCCTCGGTGCTGAGGAGGAAGGTCTGTTCTTGCGAGACTTGCAACACCCCTCCCACCTCGCTTAACCTGATGTTTCAAGGATGTGCTAGCGGTGGGGTTCGGCTGAAAGACAGTTTTTTTCATTACCATTTTACTTTTCTCCTGAGAGCCCTGCAGGAGGTAAATCTATGTGCTCGTACAGCAGGCACTACACTGGAAGTCAAACAACGCCTAAGCAGCCTCTTCACTGGTGCACTGCAGTGCTCCGTATCTGAGGACACTGTGTCAACACATGAATTAAACATTGTGCTCAGTGGTTCTCCTACTTATAGCCACACAGTTGCACCACAGCACACAGGTGCCGAATGCCCAATTGTGATTCTTTTGTTCTTTATCTTGATGTCTATCCTGCATTGCATCATCAGCAACAGTTGAACGTCCTAATGGTGCGGGTGGGAATCACAGGGTAACCGAATACTGATATATGGCTCACGGGACCGCTAAAATCACAACACAGCGATTCTGCGATAATCAATATGTTGCTAGACAGTCCTATAATGATTGGTCAGAATATTGAACTAACTATGGATGGAAAATGCCCGTAGTAAAGGTTAAGTGCAGGTTTTTTTGTCTTTATTCACTGAAAGCCTAAAATGTATGTATGGACTGCATAAGTTTTCTAGTTTGTGAATTAAAATTAGGGGGATGGGGGGGGGGTTACAAAATGAACAGAGAGAGAGAGGGGGGGTTTGCAGGGCAGTTGATTCTGAGGGAGGCGGCTTGATTGAGGTCAGTATTAGTATTTAGGGCTAAAAAAAGTGTGTTTGGGGGTCGGGGGGGTTCTTTGAACATGCATTGTTGGCAGGTCTAGGCAACAAGCCATAGCTCAAACTAAGTTATTCAATGATATTTATTATATGTGCTTTATTCTGACCAACCATTACGCAATCATTTGCTGTAATAAATTAAACATACAACAGTATGTAGATGGAGCCTTAATGTAAACTAGGCTATACATGAGCATAAATACAGTAGACTAGGCTGTACAAGACCCTACATACATACATACATACATACATACAGTACTTACATACTGTACATACATACAAACGTACGTACATACTGCACATACTAGAACTTCTGTTCATCTCGCCATCAGGTTATTGAATTAAGACATACTTTAAATAGGATCCTTGTCAACCATATTTCCACTTATGTCTGCCACTGACTGCAGGCATGAGTGTTAAAGACGCCACAGTTTGGCCAGAGCGATTCAGGTGTGTTCATATACGTAAAACAAAAGAATGTCATAGAGTGGTGAAATGTTACTAAGTACACTTACTACTGAAGTACTTGTACTTCACTTGAGTCTTTTCTTTTCATGCCATTTCTACTTCTATACCGCTACATTTCACACTTTTACTCCACTACATTCATCTGACCTTCATTTGCACACAAAACACATGTAGTTTATAAAATGTGATGTTTTATTATGAATGAAACTACCCAACTATGCATAGGCTGAAAGGATTAGACCAATAAACACTTAGTTTGACAGAACTGTTTTGATCGTTTGATGTTTCTAAAAGAAATTCAGATAATTCCTGCTAAATTTCTTTCTTATTTGTTTCTCTAAGATTTTTTCTGCATTGAGTACTTTTGCTTTTAATACTTTAACTACATTTTCCTGATGATACCCACATACCCAAACTACTATTAGTGCTAAAGTAAAAAAAAATGAATGCAGGACTTATGTCCCGAGAGAGAGTATATGTTACAGTTTGGTGTTAGTACTTTTTGTAAGTAAAGGATCTGAATACTTCTTCCACCGCTGCAGAGGTGTTTGTAATCACCGCGAGATTCAGTTCAGCCTTGTCGCCCTCGGAGAAAGAAAACCGGCAGAAACCCAGCTGCAATCGCCACGGGACCCGTGTCTGTGCTCAGTGCTCACGAGGCATGGGAAGCCCCGGTGTGCTTCTCGCCGCTGACAGCAGCTACAGTCGCCGCCCTGCTTAGCTTTAATTGATCCTCCTCAGGGACTCCTTTGGCGAGAGCGGACTACCTGCTGGCTGCCTGCCTCCGACTTCTACCTGATGAAAAATCAGCCTGGTGTCAGCATGTATTACAATAATGAAACAGTTCTCTATCAAATTACTCTTATTATTAAGTTAGTCATTTTGTGGAAGGACAATGTACATTTAATGGATTCCTCTATGTAATTTTCAAAGTATAAAAAATAGACTTAGAAAGGCCCTGCTGTGGGATTTTGTGGAAAAATAGATGACTCTTAGAAAGCCGTTGTAATGTAATTAAATGTATATGTATTTCTTATTACTACAACTTTATTACTTTTTTCATATCATGATTTTTTTTGACTTAACGGTAGTAACAGGTCGTTAGCCTTATGACATGGTTGTGGTTAGGTTTAGGCACCAAACCTACTTAGTTAAGTTTATATAAAACATTGTGGTTTGGGTTAAAATCGGACGTAAAGCCTAACGTGAGGCTGAAGTTGACGTACGTAATATTAACATAACACAAACCCCGGTCTCCTTGGTGAAAATGGGTTTGTTTGATGGATCTACCCCATGAAGTCGCTTTGGATTAAAGCGCCAGCTAAATAACATACAATGTAATGTAATGTAATGGTCCACCAGAGAAGATAGGCAGAGCTAAGGCAACAAATTAGCTCTTTAACTGGGAACTTGCACCAAAAAAAGTTATCCAGCAATTTTCCTCAGGGTGGTGCAGCGGAGGGGAGAGTCAATGAAACCGCGCATTTGTGGGACGTCCTGTTGAGTTCTTCAACCCACCATCAAACCACAAGTACACTTCTTGTTTACAATGCTTTAACAATAATTTTGATGTATTTTGCACCCGGCATGTGACAGGAACCTCCTCCACCATTCCATCGTTTCCTGAAAACATGAAAGGCTTCCCCTAAGAAAATAGCTAACCAACCTCACAACACACATTTAACATGTGTGCCAAAATAATCATAAGAGTCAAACAATTTGTAAAGTATCAAATTTCACGGTCTACAAAGTGTGTTTGCGTCAGAATGTTTATAGAGAACGCCGTTTCCGACAGCACTGGAAGGCAGCTTCATTTCAGAGGAGAGAGAGACATGTTGAGCTCTTTGTTATGGGGGAAACTCCCAGCATTCAGTGCTTGTGTTTCATTTTTACCCACGTAGTGTTTTAAACCTTTCTCGTGGCAGAGATAGAGGCAGTGATGTTTCCTGTTTCCTGTACGGGATTCTCACGTCGTCTCAAACCGTAGATCAAAACTCACGGACAGGTCGGATCTCCGGTTACATGACTGGCCACCGCAGTGGGACGTGGGGCGGCATTAGGCGGTAGGCCTGCTGTGTTTTTTTTTTGTGTCCCACCCGCAATAGTCTGTATTAACGACGCTGCACTTCCGGGATTGCTCCGTTGCCGAAGGAAATTCCGGATGGATGTATTTTCCAGTACCTTCCGCTTTCTTTGTGTTGCCATTCTAACCTCCGGTGGATTTCTGAGGATGATGGTTACCTGCTCCTCAGATCTCTGCTGGGGAACAGACAGACAGATCTGTCCAATCTGAGTTTTCTGTTGCACGACTATTTTTCAGCGGCTCTGTGCGAAGCTTAGTGCAGCCCATGATGATTGTAAAGGGTTCAAAGAAATGGCAATACACCAGGGCAAGCTTTTTTTTCCCCATCTCGAAAATGCTGTGTGGACTAGCCAGACGTCTAACTGCCAAATGATCGATGTCACACGGGCGACACTGCTTGGATCCAAAAACACACTTGCCAGTGTCGCTTATCATCATAGAGAGCCACCAAAGGGAGCGAAACAGAGATCTTCGAGATTGCACTGTAACTTCAACATCTGTGTTAGCTGACTCAGGATAACGCCAGGCATATGGTAAAGAGAGAGCTGGGTCCCTTCCAAAGAAATCAAATTGAAATGCGTGTGTGTGTGTGCACCTGCTGCCCCGATTGTTCTGCCTCAGGTGTGCTTCAGCTACAATCACATACAGCGGAAATGCAACCGCTAACAAGCCCTGCTCTCAACAGCACTGAGCTGGTCACAGCAGACAGAAGCCACAGAGCTCTGTAGTGGGTTAATTGGTTCGACACTGCTCAGTGCGTCTTCATTATCTGGTGAGAAATATGTCACCATGAATGAACAAAGTCTTACTTGCTATCTGCTTCTCTGTGTGTTGTCATTCCGCTGTTTTTCTGACTCTTAGTTTTAAGTTGTTTGGGTTTTTAATCCTACAGGCTGAAAAAAGTGTGTTGCTCCCTTGTGGTGGGACTCAACTGAGAACTAGAGTCAAAAATGATTTACTTTTACTTCTCAAAATCATGCTCTCTCTCTCTCTCTCTCTCTCTCTCTCTCTCTCTCTCTCTCTCTCTCCATCGACTATAAAGAGCTCAAGGATCTTGTTTAATGTTTCAGTCGTTTGTCAGTAAATCTTATGTTTAATTTTAATGTTTTCTCTGCCAGGTGAGGAGTGGCTCTGCATGTACCGGTACATGTAAAGTGTTTAGGGTTATACCATATGTGATGCAAATACTAAGTGTTTATTGTATTGTGTGTGTCCTGCAGGTCTCCGGTGATGGCGGGTGGACTGTTCGCCGTGGACAGGAAGTGGTTCTGGGAGCTGGGAGGATATGACACGGGTCTGGAGATCTGGGGAGGAGAGCAGTACGAGATCTCCTTCAAGGTAAAAATGATCAAATCGCACATTTACTGTGGGCATTTGAAGTTTTCAGTTATCCTCATCAAGCAATGCCATCTTCTTCTTTTCGTTTTTTCCCAGGACTTTATGTGTTTCCCTAACCTTACTTAATTAGTTTTTAGTTTTGCCTAAACCTAACCAAGCCTTGACCATAGCAGAGTTGTTGGAGGACACTAACAAGCAATGTTATGGCATCCAACAACCAAAAAACACCAAGAAAGTTAAAGACAGGCCCAGTAAACTTCCAACACAATTCTTTCAGGATATTGAATTAAAGAACTACACAGGCTCTGTTTGCCGAGTGTTGGGGTGGTTTCAACACTCAAAGTCAAACTATAAATTAAAGGTTTTAAATGTAACTTTTTAATGTTTCTGAAACTCTGCAATGTTCCAATTAATGATGATAAATGATCTATAACAGCAAGCAAGACAGTGAATAGAATGCTATTCTTTTTTTTTTTTTTAAGATATATATATAGTTTTTACCCTTTAGTAACAGTTGATAGACAGGATAGGTGGGAGAGAGGGAAGACCACCACAAAGGACTCAGCCCACGTAAGCCAGAGCTAGAGGTCGGCCCGAGACCCATATATCAATATAGTTTTTATTAATGCCTTTGCCCGGGTCCACCAAGTCACAGAATGATTTGCGGTAGGTAGACAGGCTCTACAGTAACACTTTCTGAAGGGTCACAGATTTCTTTGTAACACCGGAAAAAGCCTGTGTTAGTGGATCCGGCCAGGTAAAAGTTTGCAGGAGATTTCTTTATACAGGTCTACTTGTATTTAAATTTTTATAAGTTATCTTTTTTAGTTATGCTTGATACTGGGACAGGACCATAACAGAAAAGAAAGACATTCAGAGAAGAACAATTAAAAGCTAGAAACGGGGAAGCATTTAAACCCTCTTTTACCATAACCCTGAAATGTAAAGGAGAACTCAGCGCTTGCATGTTTTTAAACCCTAAATTAGGATTTCTAACATTTTGCGCTGCGAGTATGAACTAACACCAGCCATGACCCAGGGCTCAGCCTGATGTGAAAACCTCTTATGTTTTTAATGCTGTTTTGAAGCTTATTTAAGCAATTACTGAGATAATATCCCACACCAAGGTTATAATTTGGCCCAAGATTATACTACTAAGTTGTGCTCTCGGCACATGCCTTGCTGTGCCTCTACTTTGTGCCCACAGATATTCAATTTGGTTTCCTCTTTTATTAAGATCCCCATTAGCTGATACCGAGCGTACAGCCATTCTCCTGAGGTGAGAAGATTAACAAGCTCTCACACTAATCCTTCCAACCAAACGGCTGCTGCCACAGACAGCCAGGCGCTGCTCACATGTGAAACACAATCACTTTCATTCGCTGCTACTGTTAATCTGAAGCTCCATCCTGCTTATTCTGGTATGGGAACATCCAGCATTTCCAGCTCACACAGTGGGAAAAATGCCGGCACAGATAGGCACACAGAGCACAGAGGCGATATGACCTCACAAGTTTGAAAATTTGAGTTTCAGTTATGTAAACATTTCTTCGAGACAGAGCTGCTCTGGAGGCAGAAATAATTAAACCTCCACGGATGGAGCCAAGAAAAGTTATTCAGAGTTAGTTAACCGGCAAACAAGTAGGCAGAGGAAACTTCTTTCTGAAAGCATCCTTTTAATTAAAATGACATTTTTAGGTTCATTCCATTCAGATTAGTGTTTACCTTTTCGGTTTTATATTGTCTGTATGTGTTTTGCTGTCAGCTTTTGGTTAGTTTGTTATTATTCATGTGGAGGGGACAACTATAGACATTACTATAGCCACTGACACGCACTGTATATACGGAACGGTACAGTGTGCATTCATTGTTTTGTTTCATTTATTCAAAGGCACCAGTAAAGACACCAATTTTTGCTGGATTTTGTCTTGCAGCGATACGTTTTTCCCATGAAGATGAAATTAAATGTTGTTCTGTAGTTTCCATCAGCTGAGCTACGTACACTGGTGTAATCTGAGTGAGTGTTAGAACTTCAACCCGTTCTCACTTCCAAAACCTAACTCTGCACATTAAAAACAAAAGTCACGCCAAATCGGTGCTAACGCAGAGCGTCAAAACGTGGCGCCAAAGGCATCTGTCCAAGGGGAGCGTGCCTATGTTTCCACAGTTCCTTTTTCATGAATTTGTATCAGATTGTGTCCCCCTTTCTCCCAATTTGAGGTTAGGGTTTAATCCTAGATTTTGAAGAAAAATCTTAGAAATGTGGAATCATAGGGTTGGGGGACCATGGGGCTTTGGGACCATGGGGCTTTCGGACCATGGGGCTGTGGGACCATGGGGCTTTGGGACCATGGGGCTTTGGGACCATGGGGCTTTGGGACCATGTGGCTGTGGGACCATAGGGCTGTGGGAC
>NC_048419.1:24282553-24314241 GCF_013103735.1 Etheostoma cragini | reverse complement strand
GTGGGACCATGTGGCTGTGGGACCATGTGGCTGGGGGACCATGGGGCTGGGGGACCATGGGGCTGTGGGACCATGGGGATGTGGGACCATGGGGCTTTGGGACCGTGGGGTTGTGGGACCATGGGGTTGTGGGACCTTGGGGCTCCCAGCCAGCCTCTAATCTTAAAATAGCATACATCGTATTCACATGTTAAAAGATTCCGGTCCTGAGAAACCATTTGGAAGCCATTCACCTCGTTCTTCTCATACCTAACTGGTTTCCATGGTGTGTTCTAGCCTTTCATTTCCCTACTTCACATTTTGCTATTGTCTTAAAAACAAAATGCTTTTTCCATCTCACCGCCTGTCTCTTAAGTCTTTCTTTCATCGCCATCATATTCATTGCCTCCCTTTCCTTCTCAAGGCTTATTTTCAGCATTGCAAGCCAAGAGGGAGAATCAGCACTGTTGTCTTCATTATAGTGGGAGGATTAAAACGAGGAGCCACTGCTGGATGTGTCTCTTATGTGAGATAGACAAGGGAAAGGAAAAGAAACAAGAAGAAATTACTGTCAAGAAAGGGCTTTTTCTTTTTTTTTCTTTATATTAACTTGAGACAATTACATTAGGTGCCTTAAAAGATATTCAAATCTTATTGTTTGATTGCAACATTTCAAAAAGACAGCTTTCATTGTTTCCCTGGACAGTGTTAGTGGTTAGTTTTTCCATTTGCCATTGTTTCGCTTATACAAGCTGAATTACTGGTTACTAAACACTGTCATGAGATACTAAACAGAAGACTCATCCCAGTGGCTCGGCCTTTTTTTAAGCTTGCATTGACAGCGTCATCGCCACAACGCTGTGGAGTAAGTTCTCTTTACACCACAGGTACATTCTGGGATAGGAGATAAAAAACTGCTCCGGGTTGTTTGCATTTCTTTAAACCAATCACAATCTTCCTGGGCGGGGCTAAGCTCCGGACGCAGCGATGGTGCCTCTGCAAAATAGCCTCTGGAAGGAACTTGTTTTGGTGGAACATTTGCACCCCGCAAAAGAAAACGCCACATCTTATATTAAATGAGGTGTTAACACAATTCAATTCAATTAGCTAATACATGGTTACACCTCGTTATCTCTCACCAGGACTATCTATCTCCGTGTGAACTTGGTCCACAGCAATCCCACCAATCGGTCCCAAAACATCCCAGTTAGAGAGGAAATGACGTAAACATATTTTTTGTAAATCTTTACAATCATTCCCTGAAAGAACCAAGCAGGCCTGTCTTGTTGCACGATCGAAACGTTCTTTAAAACTAAAAATTTTCCGCGTGTAGGTCGCTAGCTCGAAGGGTGTTGGTGTTCCGTCGAAGTGAATGGATTTGGAACGGCAACACACACATAATTGTAGGTTAGGGACGTCAGACAGTTGTCCTGGAAATAGAGGTTGTTTGTCCGACAACGTGAACAGATTGAAAGCGGAATGTGACGGACATCCGGCGAAACATTACCTCGGCAGACTAGTCTTTCTCAGTGTTACAAAGTCTAAAATAGTCTAAAATTTCAAAATCTAAATTTTAGGCCCCAAAAAGTCTTAAATTCACAGTATTGTGTACTAGGTCCTAAATCATTTTAAACAGTAGGTGTAGGAATCACCAGACGCCTCACGATATATCATCATAATACTTATGCCACGATACAATATTATTGCGATTTTTGCAATTTTGCAATATATAACCTTTTTTCCAACTTCTAATTTTTCCCAATATCAAATGACGTCGCTTGTCAACATCTGTTTCATCTAAAAGGAAACACTTTCCCTGTTTGTTCATATCACTTTAATTTTATCGCTGCAAAATGGGACAAACTGACCAACACATATATAATATATAAAAAAAGATCCACACTTGGCGTCTGTGTATCTATACAGTGTTGCCACTGAAAATATTGCAATACTGTGATGTATTGATTTTTTCCCCTCCCCTATTAAACAAGTCTTACATTTTCCTACATCTAAGGCTCATTGAAATGTTTTTTTTTATTCCGTGGTGTTGTAGTTTTGCTGTAAATGTACATGTACTTGTATTAACTTGGAATGCATTTATATCCCTTGAAAGTACTCTATAATGTTATATATAAGGTATATATACCTACATATATTATAGGTCTTAAATGTCATTCATAAAGGTCTTAAAAAGGTCATGAAAAGTCTTGAGTTTACTTGGTAAAACCTGCAGAAAGCCTGCCTCTAATCTGACCCCGCTGCTCAGGTGAAGTCCGGTCACCATCATATCATAATTTGTTTTTTGCGCTGTGTTCTCTTTGGTCTCTTGCCCTTTCATCTTTATTGCTTCTCCCTCTGAATTCACTCGTCTCCTCCTCTTGGTCTCCGAGGATTTCTAAGCCTGTTAGAACCACTGTACCTCATGCCTCTTTCTTCTTAGCCATCCGTCTCCTGCGCTTCTCCTTGATAGTCTCCTTCCTTCAACTCCCTTCTACCTTTCCACAACTTTCTAAAAACTTTAGTTTCTTTCTTTCCCTTGACAATATTCTGCACTACGCGTATTTATTCATATTTTTCACTGTGTCACCTCCTGCTGTGCAATATACCCAAGGGTGTCACGGACACTGGGTACGGGGGCGGACATGTACGACGCACTTTCCATGTCGGTGCCCTCTGTCCCCTACACTAACAACTAGGGGTGTTGAGAGTAATTATCGCATTGATATATTGCGATGCTTACCTATGCAATTCTGCATCAATGCAGTGACGGACAATAATGGATCACTGCCCAGCTGTGGATTTTGTTTGATGACAGCCAGGTGTAGCGATGTATAATGAATTTGAGGAGGTGAAGCATCGTGGTGCATCGTGACGCGGGGATATCGAATCGTATTGAACTGCTGACAGGATGATCTCATCGAATTAAATCGTGACACCAGTGAAGATTCACAAACCCTTCTTACAACACGTCTGAGTTGATTTCAATGCAACATACAGTGTTGCTCATAAGTTTAGGGAACCCACGCTAAAGTTTTCTTAAAATAGGATTTAACAATAAATCATCTTTTGGAAATTGATCTTAATGCCTTCAAAGGACTGCCTTTAAATTAAAGAAATTGGAAAAATCCAACCTATAAGCACCTGCACCTTATCTCATCTATATATCTGTATTGTACTCCCTGTCTGTATATATATTATTATAGGTGTTTCTCATATTTTTTTATTTGTATTCTGTTGTCTGAATCTTTTTCAGTTGTGTTTGAATTGTTAAGCTATAATGTCTATAATATCTTTTATCCTTCTGTCTTTGAATGCTAAGACAAAGCTTCAATATACGATGTAGCTCCGCCTGATGAACGATCTCTCTCTCTCTCTCTCTCTCTCTCTCTCTCTCTCTCTCTCTCTCTCTCTCTCTCTCTCTCTCTCTCTCTCTCTCTCTCTCTCTCTCTCTCTCTCTCTCCAGGTGTGGATGTGTGGTGGTCGGATGGAGGACATCCCTTGCTCCAGGGTGGGACACATCTACAGGAAGTACGTTCCCTACAAAGTCCCTGGTGGGATCAGCCTGGCCAAGGTGATTCTTTGCACTGTACTGTACTGTATGCCTCCACGGGTCACAATAACATGCAATACAGCAGATCAGTCCCAGTTTTTCCACCGTCTCATACAGGGCTGCAGTGGCACTACAGTGCTGTTAGATATCCTCTATACACCTGAGTCACAACACAACAGACTACTGTCACGGGAGTGGTTTGGACCCAAATACAGAGGCAACGAAGCCGTGTGGAGTTCAAAGATTTAACAACTAAAAAAGAGTCCTGGAAAAACAGGCAAAATCTCCAAAAACACAGAACAAACACACCATACCAGGCAAGAGAAGCCCAACACGACAGAAACAGAATCCAAGACGGAACTCAAACACAAAGAACAATGATCCGACGGAACCAGAGACTAAATACAAGAGGTAGGGAGTGACACAAGGACTAGGAACAGGCGTAACACAAGCAGGACTATCCAACACTTCAACGTCACATATAAAGGTGTTGGAAATGTCTTTAGTAGGACGAAGACTAATAAAAGCCTTAGACCTGATAACATCAGTGCCAATTTAATTAAAACCATGTACAAGAGAGCTGAGTCACATTTTGTAATGTATTTTTAATAAATCCCTGCAGACACGTGTACCAACAATGTGGAAGGATGCTGGTTCCAGTCCCTGAATGTAGCAGTTTAACGTGTTTAATGATTTTAGACCTGTCGCTCCTACTGGAATTCTAATGAAAAGTTTCACAGATTTTAAGAATCATTGAACATGCATTGGACCCCATGCAACTGGCCTACAGGCCACGCAGGGGCGGAGAAGATGCCACTCTCACTCTGATTACTATCAGGTACATTTCTTTGTGTTTCCAGGACGATAAATACCTCGTCCTCCGCAACCATTCTGACTGGTATTCAGATTGGTTTCTCATGAGCACGGGATACTTTTGCATGCTCAAGAGAAAAGTATCTTGTGCGCACAAGAAACTTTCTGGTGAGTACAAGATACTTGTCTCTCTCACTACAATAATCCCCTGATCCCTTTAGGGGCTCGATAGTTACAGGACGTAAAAGTGATTTAAAAAAAGAAATGGGTTAAAATAAATGCCACAGGCGTCTGGATATGCTGACTTTTAGTGCCTTGTAGTGGCCCAGCTTCAAAAAGCATTGGCTCTGACACTTCCGATAATTCCTTAAAAAAAAAAAAAAAAAATCCACATTTTTCAATCTCAATGTCCCAAGTTTATTAAGAAACTCTGTTAAATAACGTGCCGTCTCCAAGCCCATGCCTGATGGCATTCAACAGCTTCCCAGGCTGACTGGTAGTCGTAATAACACTGTTTCCTCTAAGCTGGAGGACTGGTTCACTTGAACATTTCCCATTCATCAGGTCTGAATGTTATAATTCCATTGTCAGGTTTTCTGTGGCTTTTGAATAGCACAGACTGCAAAGCTTGTTCACAGTAACAATACAGTATCTCGCATGTTTATAATAGTCCAATTATATTAGCAGTTCCTCTTTATTGCATCTCTTTTTTTATTTAGTTCTTGTGTATCTTTAAAAAGCTTTTATCAGTAAGATTATACAAACAATAAATTGAGCAAAATCCAATTATGCTCTTGCAATATTAGAAAGGCCATCTTATCACCCACACACATACACACACACACACGCACACACACACACAAACACACACACTGTAAAAAGAACTCATGTCTTTTGCAGTGCAGCAGTGAACAACAGGGAAACTAAAACAAGCTCTAATTGAATACATTTAGTCTAATTATCACATTTGTCTAATTAAAAATAAGTGCACAAATAAATAGACACATAAACACTACACGTTCAGTATGCAAACACATACTGGGGGGGGGGGACCGCTACTGATAAAAATGGATGTGAAAAGGTTAAGTGCATGTTTTTTTTCACCTTGTTCACTGCAAGTCCGAACTGTTAGAGAACAGCAAATATCTGCAGCACACGTTTTTCAGTCTGGAAATTAAAATGACTATATAGACGCTATATATATACACTGTATGTACAGTATATCTATAGCAGTATAGATATATAGATTTATATCTATAATTATAGAGCTACTATGTGTCTAGACTGAGAACTTAAAAATGGCTGAGGCATCAACTGCTGTCCCCCATCCCGTTGAAAACCTCTTCCTCTTTAGCTAGTTCACTTCTGTTTCATTTGTTGAGCGCCACCTAAAGGAGCCCTGAAGTAGCCACGCTGGGAGCAGGAAAATCTATTTGGAGCGCCTCCTTTTATTTATTAAAATGTTGACATTTGGCACCAATGTATCGTTCTTACATTACAAAGGAGGACAATGATGTATTGCCGTACCAATATGTTGTCCCACCCCTAACACATACTGTACACACTCACACATTGCCCTAGTGTGTGCTCATCTTTAAGTGGTGCAGTATAACAAATAGTGTCTTCCATTCAAACGTCCTCTAAGTACTTTCCTCTTTGTCCTCCGTGCTCAAGTGAACTTTACATTCGGCTCAGCATCGACTGACACAAGACCACCAGGGACGAGAGGCAGCAGCGTGCAATGTGTCCACCGTAACCAACATATAGCCTTTGCAGGTGGAAGTGTAAAGAATGAGCTTGAGTTTCTTCGTCCTTTGTATGCTTTAAAGTACCTACACACATAGAATGAGAAACTGTCTAAAAGCGCTATACATCTGGGCTGGGGCCTAACATCATTCATTATGTATGCCTCGCTCTGCCACAGCCTGGAACTTGGCTTAGTATGCAAGCGAAAGGCACTGGCCTTTGTTTTGAATTTTTATTCCGACCCACCATATTTAAACTGGACCTCGGTAGAATGCTGATGGTCCTGAATCCGCCTGACCCTGCAGATAAAAACGGGAACATTTATAAAAAGGTACTGAAGAAGAACATGAACAAATTGCTGTTACATCATCAGGGTCATCCCTGTTTTTTAAGGCTGAGGGTTTATTGTGCTTCAAACTTTTTCTTTATTCTTAGTGTTCCATGAAGTTTGTGGAAATGTGGTTCAGAAATATAAGCAAATAATAATGCAAATCAATACGCGTCTGACTTACTGTGAACATTATTTACCAAACAAAATGTTATAGCCAGCATATAACAAGAAACCATACTAAGCATTGCATTCATTTCTCTGTTATAATTAACATAAATGTAACATATTGTTTAGAAACACAAACAGAGAATAAGCCACATCTATCACGGCAGACGTATCCATAATGGAGCCAACAGTGTAATACACCTTTAACAGTTATGCACGTGCTCCACAGGCTGGTCTATTTACTGGTGATAGCACAGTACCAGCTAACACAACCTGAATATCTACAAGTGGCTGCACAAGTAATATTCAACAATCAGCTGTATGCAATAAGAAACACAGCAACAGCAATATGATCAAAGCAATAATCATGCTGATACATTCTGTCCCCTTCTCCTGTCTGAGCGCAGTGCAGAGGACAACAACACTCGGGTTGTTTGGTTTTATTTTAAACCAATCACAATGGTCTTGGGCGGCAGTAAGGTCCGGACGCAGCGACGATTGCTCTGCAAGATAGTCTCGGGAAGCAACTTGTTTTGGTGGAACATTTGAATTCGGCAAAAGAAAACGCCATTCAGAATATTAGATAATGTTAACTGTGAGCCATTTAAAACAGCTGGATACATGGTTAAATGTAATTTGCTCTTACAAGTGTTTTTTTTTGTGTACTTTGTCCACAACAATCCCACCAATCGCTCCCAAAACATCCAAGTTAGAGAGGAAATGCCTTAAGAACCAAGCAGGCCTGCCTTCCTTTGATCCAAATTTCCCCCCAAACTTTTTTACTTTCAGCGTGTAGCTTGCCTGTTCGACGTTTGGTGTTGTTTCCTGCATCGAAGGAATTTTGAGAATTGCAGTACATTGAGAGCGGAAGGTGACGGGACTATTCCAAGGCAATAAATGGATGCCACTGTCAGAGCTGACTCCCTGAGAATAATCTACAGTACCAACAGCAGACTGTGTAAACATTTATGTTCACAAAACAGTCCACTGTGATTCCACAAGATCCTCCTCACTGCCAGGGTCTGTGGGATTTTGTGGTTATTTGTGGGAGGCTTTGAGACATTCTGGCAGAGTGTAGAAGCCTGCTTAGAAACGTGGGCTGTTTAGTGAATGAAGTCAAATTCACCCAGCTCACTTTCTCCTTTGAATTCAGAACCTAAAGCGTGTGGCGGAGGTGTGGATGGATGAATACGCCGAATATGTCTACCAGCGTCGGCCAGAGTACCGCCACCTGTCAGCGGGCGACATGACGGCCCAGAAGGAGCTGAGGAACCGCCTCAACTGCAAAAACTTCAAGTGGTTCATGAGGGAGGTGGCCTGGGATCTGCCCAAACACTACCCAATGGTGGAGCCTCCTGCTGCTGCGTGGGGAGAGGTAAGGATTAGTTTATGGAACTGCTTTGATAAGTGTGGTCCAAGATAGAAAACATACAGAGCAATATACACAGATTGGAAACGTTTCTGTGCACCCATGCTCGCACGCACAACTATAAAACAACAGAGCACAAAGGTAGTATTTTAACTAATTGTCCAAACTTGGATGGATGGATAAGACCTTAAAGGTTGTCCATCTCTAGATCTTGAATAGGTCAGTAAATCAAACTTAATTTTCCCAGCAAATTTAATCGGATATGCTCCACTGTAATGCTCAGCTGACTGACAGGTGCATGGGAAAATGAAGTCATCTGATAATAAGGCAATGGACTCAGTAAACCACTATCAGCACTGACACTGCTTTTTAAAGTCTGGTTATTATTCCAGAACTTAAAAGAAAATCTGCCGAGACAAAGTAGGACGAATAACAATATCAAAGGATGTTGGGAATTAGTATAAACTGCTGAAAACAGAGTTTTCCTCCAGGCTTAATCCAGTTTCTACCTTTTCTAATGCCTAAAGGCTCCTTCCCCAACTCTGGTTCTCGGAACAACCAAACAGTTTGAAATTAGTATATCTACCATGACCATGCTTTGTGAGCTTATCATTGATTTATTTTGAATTATGGCATGGATCTATTGTATTTACAAATCTGCAAACCACTTCCTTCAGTATGACTTTGTGTTTCTGGTTTCTGGGGCTCTAGCCTTGAATGTTTTTTTCAAAAGCTTTGAATCTTTTAGGCTCCAAAGTTAGGCTTCAATTTGTAAAGGCAAAAACGGACATGAACATTTAAAAAAGGGGTCCCTGGATCGCTTACCCCCAGATATCTAAATGTAAATGGGTTCTCCGATGCTTAGGAAAAACCTGATGAACTTCTGGCAAGAGCCCATTCAGGTCCATTTCCAATTTTTCCAAATTGAGGCACCAATCCCAACCGTCGAGGCGCACTTTACACGATGACGATAGCTTTTATAGATAGATAGATTCTAAGGCATTCTATTGTAGAATGGCTTGAAAAATTATATAATTATAATAATAGTAATAATAGCCATAGATGGAAGAAAATTCTCCTCGGGAAGTTACCGCCCCTGGACCCCCTTTGGTGTGAGCTGAGCTGGTGTGAGAGTCAGACTTTGTAGATCTACTAGTCCTACCAAGGTGGGGGATGCAGGAAAGCAAGAGATGAGAGATCATCGTTGCTGTGAATGAAGATTGAATTGGGCTGCAGAGTGAACTCTATGTAGCGCACACACTGCATTCTGCTATTAAGTGTTTTGACAAAAATGAAATAGTAGGTGGATTTTTCCAAACTTAAATGAGGGGTGTGCATCAAACTGGAGATTGGATATTTTTGCAATAACACAGGATGTTTGCCTCCTCGTATCTAAGTATCATCAGAGCATCTTGGGTGCACACCCGGGGGCCAAACAAGCCTTTAGGCCCTTCCAGGTGTAAAAAAACAAACGGCAAACCAGCAGCAAAGAGTCCTCTGGAATGTAGACACATGTTCAGTTGTGTATTAAAAAAGGATGTGCAATGTATTTTTTACACAAGGACATTGGTAAGAGTGGATAAGAACTGAAATAGGATTAGTATACGCTGATCCAAGGTCAGTATTACCCACATGTCATTGTATAATAAATGTATGATGAAATACAGTATAGGGGCAAGCAGGGCCACAGCACACACCATCTGTGTAATAAATCAACTTTTCAGACTTAAAGGCAAGGTTGGTAATGTTGAAAAGCTAGCAAGATTTGGAAGAAGCATTTCCTCTGGTCTTCGTCGAACCCCCCCATGCTCTCGGGGCTCCGCCCGCACACAGACGTGCACTAGCACCGTGGTGCGCAGCTTCAGAGCAGAGAAAGGAGCGCAATACTACTTCATGTCTCATTCCCCGATAAGTGGACGATGCGCATTGGCATCAGGCGCGTACACAGGAGGGGTAGAGCACGGGTAACGGGCAACAAAGCGGGCTGCGAGGCAATGATTGGCAGACAGTTTTACAGGATTACAGCAGCTTCAGATGATAGATTTCTTTTGTTCATTTTTCAGAACCCATGAGTTAGTCATTGCTGTCGGGATGTAATGACCATTTCAAACAATGTATAAAGAGCATACTGGGAACCAGTATGTGTTACCAACCCTGCCCTTAAATTAAAAACACAGGGGCCCTGCAGTAGTCCCTGACTTCATCTCAATGTCTTCTTGTGTGTGTTTTGCAGATACGGAACGTGGGCAGCGGGATGTGTATGGAGATCAAACACTTTGTGTCAGGGAGCCCCATCCGCCTGGAGAGCTGTGTGAAAGGGCGGGGCGAGGTGGCCTGGAGTCATGGACAGGTGAGGTGGAATTCAACACTTTCAAATGTCTCATGAGTTCTCAGTTTCCTGACCTAGGAGGTTTTTGTACAACAGTTCCTCTATGCTGCATGAAGTGCTAAAAGGACCATGACACTGGACCAGGCTCAAGCAAGGGTTAATGTTTAGACTTACCCATCGGCCAGTTCTTTTAGAACTGAACAGAGGGACAGGCCTGTGTTTCTTTGTTCATCTATTCAGGTATATTCAGCTGTACTAACATGGCTCTTGAGATGGCAATGATGGCAATCAATTCTGAGGACTATGGTTACCTGGTCCTCAGATCTCTGCAGGGTAAATCCAGACAGCTAGCCAGACTATCTGGCCAATTTGAGGTTTCTGTTGCACAACTAAAAAACGTTTGAAATAGCACAATATCTGGCAAAACTAGTTCCGTCCTTAGGCTATTATGTAGAGGTAGCGTCATTGCGTCCTAAATATATAAACAGGATTATGTGAAAAGTCTTGCTTAACAACCTTTACAACATGTGACACTCTCTCGTACATTCATCTCAGATAAGGACAACTGCACATAGAAGTTTTTTTCCTGTAGTAGGGGAAAAATGCTAGAAACCTCAGAAAGAGCAATGGATGATGAGAGCCGTGGGATGTTTGTTACAGCTGATGTGTTCCCTGCAGGTGTTAACATTTGGTTGGAGGGAGGATATTCGGGTGGGTGACCCCGTGCACACAAGGAAGGTCTGCTTCGACGCCGTGTCACACAGCAGCCCCGTCACCCTGTACGACTGTCACGGCATGAAGGGGAACCAGCTGTGGCGCTACAGAGAGGTACGGCGGAGGAGAGTAAAGTATTGGGATGTCTTTGGTTAGCCAAGCATCATTTAAGTGAATTAATAATCCCAACATGATGGTGACCATCTGTTAATGATTTAAAGGACTTTATGTGAGAGAAAATTGTCCCTGTTCCTGTTTCTTCAAATATGCGATGTGATTTTAGCATCTTTTGGCTTATTCTTCTGGCTCATTTTGTTCGTAGAACAGTGGAACAATCCTGGGAGTCTGTTGCTTTCAGCTCGTTCATGTCAGCTCCCACTGCTCAGATCTGTGGGACAGATTTGTATCCCGCGGGGTCTTTTTTGATACTACCAATGGGCGTGCAACAGTCAGATATTTTCAAAAACACCCAGTGGCTTTAAAGCTACTGCAGTCAATACTTGTGGACATAGTGAAACATTTAAAGAAGGTTTTAAAGAGTCAGCTATTTCCCTAAGGAGTTGGTTGAGATCAAACCAGAGCTAAAAGGAAGAGCAATGTCAGGAGTGAAGTTTTATGAAGGATGTTTTGCACAAACTCAATCTCAGCCCTGTGTCATTGCCCCTGAGGCATTTTTGTCAAAATCAAGTGTTGGAAGAGTGGTATATAATGATTTAACATAACAAATCACACTGGAAGTCGTTTATTTGCAAGAAGGTAATGCAAAGTATGTTATTTAATAGGTCACCAAAATGCCCCCAAAGTCACATGAAGAAGGAAACAAATACCCTCTGAACAGGTTGAGGACTTTTAAGAGCTTTTTTTTTTTTTTTTTAACTCCTTTCTTTCCTGCAGGATAAGAGTCTGTACCACCCCGTCAGTAACAGCTGCATCGACAGCAGCCCCAGCGAGCGGCGAGTCTTCATGAACACGTGCGACGCGTCCTCGCCAAGCCAGCAGTGGCTGTTTGAGAGAACCAACGCCACCGTGCTGGAGCACTTCAACCGGGGGGGCGCCAACTGAGGCCCCCTGCGGCGCTGAGATGAGGCCTCTTTTAAAGCAAGAGACCATGAAGCAACGATCAACTTTGATCAGGTGATAGATGGTTGTTTTACAACAACATTTTAGTATATTGCTTTTTTTAATTATTTGAGTCAACTTTCTGTGTGATTTGTTGATAATAATACAAACCGGATCACACCGGCACTGCCCGGCACAGTGTAAATAAACCAAACCAAAAGTATTTCACAGCCGCATTGCATTGTGGTATACGGAAGTAAAATGTAGGATACATCGTATGCACGCTCTAATAAGTCGTGCACTGTGGGTGTTTTTTACAGTGGACTATGTAGTGAATGAAATTAACCGGAGAATATGAACACCACAACAAAATGGCGCACTAAATAGTCAGGGCTACTAGACCGATTACTGCACAAACAACTTTTTTATACCAATTTTATGAAATCCATTTTTAACGAAAACAAATCACAACATTACACATTACAGCAGAGAGCTTTTTTTCAGCTCCTTCTACGTGAACCCTGTGTCTGTGCGTAATGTGGAGTTTGTCCCGCGTGTCTCTACAATGTGTATCAATTCATAACAAGAGTTATCTCAGGACACTTTACAGATAGAGTAGGTCCAGAACACACTCTATAGTTTACAAGGACCCAACAATTCCACCAAGAACAAGCATTTAGTGCAACAGTGGCGAGGAAAGAAACTTCGGATAGACCTAGGCTCTTTTTGGGGGGGCATCTCACTGAGCTGGTTTGTACTAATTGTAGCTGTTGGTATAATGAAAAGTGTCAATAAAGGTAATAGAACTATGACTAGAAATAATAGTTGTAGCAGTTCACGTAGCAGGGCGTAGAGCAGGACCAAAGCGGCAGAAAGCAGAGAAGGGGTGCCGTGTCTGCAGCTATACACCCTCCCCTGCCATTAAGCAGAATTATAAGATATTAGTAGAATTATACTGCGTGTTTATAAGCTTACTGTCGCTGTTGAGATTTACTTCTTTGGTTTTCAAATTTGGTAATGAATGACCAGGCATTTTTTGGTACCCAGTCCAGCCCAGCAGACCATTTCTGTGATAGAGAACGGTTTTGAACACAGTTAATTGTGCGTCTGTTTCACTGTCCAGATAAGAATGGAAGCTACAAGTGAGCAATGTGCTGCTTCAGAAACATTCCCCGTGGTACAGCAGTGATCCGATGTGCCGGCACAGAGCAGAAGAGCTGGTTGGACCACACACACAACATCACCACCTCATACAAGCTTGGGATGAGCAAAAAAGGTAAAAGAAAGACGCGTCAGGCAATCTACAGTCAAGTAAAGATCACACAGTTAAAAACACTGAATTAATCTGATTTTGAAAAAATATATATATTTCATTCATTATCTCTATTGTGTCCTTTCTTCAGGGTGGGAAAAACCACGGAGAAACCTTATTGTCATCTGGAATTAAAGGCAACACGGAGCTCTTACAGACTTTCCAATAGACAAAAACACACAAACTTGAACTCTGCTGGACTTAATGGATTGTCTATTTGTTTGCCTCTTTAATTACTGCCTTAACGATTCCAACAATAGGAAATACCGGCTGCCTACGTTTTCACCCAATGAACCAAAACAGCATATGGTGGCATATGTGGGACAGTTGTAGTAAGTATAACAAAAAAGATTGCAAGAATATGTTTTTTATAGAAGCAACAGGATCTTGTACAGACTCATCTTTAAAGTGCAATTCTTTTTTTCTACTGAGCAATGAAGCAACAAAATTACATTATGTCCATTCTATCGCACAATGATTTTTGTTTTCATTTAAAGCTTACTTTTTTAATATCTAGACAATTTTCAGGAACCATACTGCTCACACAGGTTCATGAAACAGATTCCTTAAAGGGCCTAGAGACCCTGTACAACAAACTTTATATCAAATCAACATCTCTTCAGCTGGGATTTGTATATCAATTGGTAGAGATTTCATTTAAGATTGAGAAGTTTGATTAACATGGTGCACAATAAGTTAAAACGCTAGTTTTTGGCGATTGGACTCCCTAGGAACTTTAAAAGGTGCAAAATCTAATCCTAAAGTCTCCTTCCTCATCAGACTTGAAGTTCATGTTGGCTGCCAGGCTGAGACCATTGCTTCCCCATCCATGTTGCTAGACGCTTGTCACACATAGTCAGACATTAATCCACAGCACAGTTAGCAGCTAATGTCATTGATGCCCGCGCTCACAGGGAGCTCTGTACCCAACTGAGAGACACATGTTTTCGGCTTAGAATTACAGTAGGAACCTCGGTAAGAATACTTCTACCTTGTAGTCCTTTTCCATTCGACTAAGAAACACACTTTATTAGCTTAGAATTATAGCAACAATCGCTACACATACTGCAAACTTACGGTCCTCACTTCCCGATTTACAGCCCCCCTCTCAAGGCTTAAAATGTTTCACTATTGTTCGCTACAGCAGCTGAACTACACGTTGTGAACAGCTGTAGCCTGCCTGCCTGGTCCTCCGTTAAAATTAGCAGTTAGCAGGGTTAGCATGGCGGCGTTAGCCAGGACCAGTCGGTATCGCTTTACTGGCTGTGTCTCAATTGTTTTTGCGAGTAACCAACCTCTGGTAGTCTAGCAATATAATTCAATGTGAGTACACAAATGTTGACATGACATAAAATAAAATGCCCGTAGCATGTTGCAGTGATAATTTAGCCTGAAGCTAATGCTCACCTGTTATGGAGCAAATTATCCAACTCAGAGTTCTTTTGGGCTGGAAGCTGTTTCCATATTTCAAATACATCTCCAAAAAGTTTGTTTGTACCGTCTCTGGTCACTCAACCGTTAGACACATGGTGTTTCTTTTACATCGGGTAGAATCTAACACCGTTGATCCTGTTGGTTTATATGCTGCTTCCACGGCGGTACTAATGTTAAAGCTGTAGCATGCTATGTTTTTACACACCTCGCAGAAAATTATAATAGAAGACTTTCCTATTTTTATGCTTGTAGAGCGGTTTTCTGGTACATACGCTCCACTATGAGCTGCTCTCGTGTCCCGGGTATGTAGTTTTATTGACTATAGTGGAAGTGTAATGTTGGGACATTTGCTCCCCACACATTATGCGTGCAATGCAGCCGGTCCTTGAGGCACCAAATTGGTAATGGCTGGATCTGAGGCCATGGATATACTGCAATACCCCCGGATGGAGTGTAGACACTGGTGGTGATGAAGGGATGAAGATCTGGATGGATATGAATGTGAAGTGGGGCTTCTGATAATGAAGAGGATCCCTGGGCACTGGGAATGATGGGAACTGGAGGTGAGTGGGGTGGAGGGGGGGAGGGGGTCACATCAATTATACCTGCAGCAGCAGAGAGGAGAACTGATTTATAGTTTTAATGCAACAACGCCATAGCTTACGGACTCACTCTTCAGTTTAACTCAACAACAACCAGATTTAGCAAAAAGAGTCAAAAGAGAGAGATATTTCTGATATCTTGTTTTTATAAATTTATAGATTGTATATTACTTAATGAAATTGTATGTATGTATATAGTTCTCCTGACATGCATGCCAAGAACGCTATTTGAATTTGAGAACTGAGGGAGAGAAAATGAGACATTACACTAAGCTCCATTAGGAAAAACCAAACAGCTGTTCATGTCTTTCCATTAACAAACATAAGCTAAAACCAGAGTGAAATACCTACAAGTATTGAATTTATTTATTCTTATTGTTTCGCTGACCAGCCCCAAACTTTCCTGATTTAGTTTTCACTTAAGAAGGTTGGGTAAATATCTCAATAAATTGAACCAATTCTTTTTTGTGTTAAAAAAATGTATATCTCCAACCTGGCCTAGGCACGCCTCAGGATCCCCAGTCAGAGCTGGTTGATGTGACTCGGGAAAGGGAAGTGAGGGGTCCCCTGCTGGAGCGGCTGCCCCCGCAACCCCATACTGGATAAGCAGACAAAGATGGATGGACGGATGGATAAAAGCACCAAAGCTGTCAAATGTATAAATAAATCAATTGGAAACAATATAATGCAGTAAAATGTTTCTAAAGTCTTGACTCAGGGCGCCTGGTAGGCTCACCTGGTAGAACAGGCGCCCATATAAGAGGTTTACTCCTCAACGCAAGGGCCGCAGGTTCGACTCCACCCTTCGACCCTTAGCTGCATGTCATTCCCCCTCTCTCCCCTTTCATCTCTTCAGCTGTTCTATAAATAAAGGCCTAAAATTACCAAAAAATAATCTTTAAAAACAAAAGTTTGGACTCGGATTACTGGATAGTAATAAGCATTTGCGAAAAGAATACCTTGAAACAAATGAAAAGGTCATCTGAGCTGAAGATAAATGTCATTCACAGTGAATACATATATCCTTGGTAATGAAATCAAGATTGCTAATACATTTTCTTATTTTACACACTTCAAACACAGTGTGCCCACTCGCGAGCAGCGTGCACTTGGAGGGCTCAGGTCCTTGACTCAGCACCTGCATATGAGCAAAGACGTTTTATTGGAAATGTGATGAAACCCGAGGTCACACAAACTCATCATCTGTGCTCCGGTCGGGGAGCAAATCTGCACAGCACGCTCACATTTCCCTGAAAAGAACAGCAGCTGCCCATGCCTGAAGATCATTTTCCACTTTCTCTCATTTTTACTGACAGTGTGAGTCATCCACCACATCCATCTTTTTGCTCTAACATTGTCTTCTTTACACACTATTTCTCTCTAATGACCAGATGTTCCACATAAGTCCTCTGGTAGTCAGAAAATGTAATTTCACCAAAGATTGTTTGCCTCAACGTGGAAGAGAAGAAAAAAAACTTTGGAAAAAAACTTTCCAACGTGGAAGAGAAGAAAAAAAGAGCTTTATTACATAATTTACAGAATACACATGCATGCAGCTTCAGACTTCCATACTGTACTACACATGCTAACAAATGTGATTATGATAATGTGATTAATAATGATATTAGAAAAGCTTTTTAACTCTTTTAGATGTAGTAATTATTGTGGGAGCAATTAAGTTGGTTTATTTTTCTCTTGTGACTAGGGCTACAGCTGCTAGATATTTAAATTTGTAATGCAACTGCCTAATATTTTCCCATTTGACCTCCAAATATCTTATTTTCGACAAAGTGTAAAAATATTCTGAAAGATAAAACAAAGAAATTTAACTGGGGCACCTGGGTAGCTCAAATGGTTGAGGGCGCACCCCATGTAAAGAGGTTCCGACCTTAAAATAAATAAAAGACGTTTTAAGTCTTACTGCTGCTTTAATCACTGTGCCTTCAGCCTGACATCCCAGCAGATCCCATCCTGCTTCGGCTTTTAGAATTTGCAGCTCAAAAAGTAAATGAGAAAATCTAAGATTGTGTTGACTTCTCACTTCTGGAAGAATGAAGATAAACATGAAGGAAACTGTCATCTGCCTTGCATGTGTTTTAATGATCACTGAAACCTTCGTTGGCACTCTCACACAATTTATTTACGTTTAGTGAGAAGTCAACATGATCTCGGCTATTTGACTTTTTGAGCTGCGGATTTCAGAAGCCGAGGCAGTGCTGCGAAGGCACCTAACTCCATAGACAGTTAAAGAAATGGACCAGCAGGTCCCATTGCTCTGGAAGGAGACCAGTGAAGTCCGTTAGCAGCTCTTTCCCGGTGATGCTGAGCGTTACTGCGCAGCCTCCAACTGAGCTGGAAGACGTAGATGTGTCGTGAGCAACCTGTCTGAAAGCTGTAAGTCTTCTGGTAGCTGTGCAAGAGAAATCTCAATCATTCCCAATCAGCAGAGACGGAGAGGCAGGTATATGTTAGGAGATAACATAGACAGGCTAACTAGTGTTAACTAACATGCTAGTTAACATTAACATAGGCACAGGCTAATTACTGCTAACTAACATGCTAGTTAACATTAGTAATAACAGCTGATGGAAGTCCAAACTGAATACTATACGTTGATTCCTCTACTGTGCGACAGTGGGTCGCATGGTTATGACAAAATCGTAAGCCTATTTTTACAAAAATGTCTGCTACAGAGCCATAACGTGAGCTACAAGATAACGGAGCCTTTTTTACATTGTTTGTCTGTTGTTTATTTCTAAAACAACAAAAAAACAACAGAGTCTTTAAACGCTTCAGATGTAAAGTTGGTCGCTGTCAAAGTGGCACCAAAATGAATGGAAGTCAATGGGATGCTAACGGCGGGTGATGGCTTGGTAGCATCAAAGTGGCGCCATGGTAGCTTTGCTTAGAGAGGAGAGGCTGACCTTGTTGCCCAACCCTAACCTAATCCTAGTGTCTACCAGGCTCTCAAGTGAAATGTGTTTAAAGCACACACGTTTTGATTAAATTGAATATTTGTATCCACTTTCTGCAGCATGACTTTGAGCGCTGGTTGAAAAAGATATGTGATTGAAACGATGACATCTCGACCTCTCAACAAATGCAGAGACAATCAGAAGTGGATGGCAGGTAATCTTCACAATTACTGACTCTGGAGCTGTGTGCCTGATGCACTGTGTCCAGTCAATTTTACAACAGCGGCAGAGACCCAGTGTCACTGAAATTCCATTTCTAACACGTAGCTGATAAATCTTCTTATGAGCCGGTAAATTGCTTTTGATGATGTGCGATATGAACATCAGGCAACGTGAAATGAAAAGATGGATGTTAGTCGGGGCTGCACGACATGAGGAAAATATGCGATAAATATATCGCAATCATGAAATGAAACGTGTTGAATAAAACATTATTGAATATAAAACATATATAAATGTATATGTGTTGAATATAAAACAAGTGAACGGTTCTGGTTAAAGGAGAAAGCGGCTTCTCTGACACGTGACAATAACGAACGGTTAAGGACACACGAGGGACATGAACCCCGCTCTCCGGGGTGAAAGTCCTGTGTTTGACCAAGCCAGCACACGCTGAAGGACGCCTTTATGTTGCATCAGACGCTGACAGCCACTGTCCATGTGCCGTATTTTCCAAATTCTGAGTGAGAACGGGTTGTGAAACCGTGATATTTGTGCTGAAGGTTATTGTACCGTCACAATCTTATAGCCTATTGGTCCATAGTATTAACCAGGCTAATAGTAGACTAAGTTGCATGTAGGAGAAAAGACTGCAAGAGTCCTTTTTAAATTAAATATGAAACAACTACTGGTGAAAGTGCAGTTTCTCTCTCCGGGGGAAACGCTTGCTGCCAGTCCGACTGATAACCAAAGGCTGCTCCTGCCTTCTGATTGGCTCAGTCCGGGGAGCCAGGAGAGGTGTGACAGGCCCACTCTGCTCATGACCTATCGGCTGAATAATTACGGCTAACCTCCTTCTCCAAAGGGCTTTGCTGCTATAAACGGCCCCGCTGTCACACACTAATGGGAAATCACGGCCCTGGCAGCGTCGCAGCGGCAGGCTCAAGTCACCGGGGACCTGGGTGGACGTATTGGGGTCAAATACTTTAACATGCCTCGCTGTTACAAGGAGGAAAAAAATCAGATTGGAGCTGTTCTGTAAAGGTGTCTCCATGTTTGTGCAGATTTAAGTCAGGATGTCATAGTTTTGTGCTTTTTTCTCTCTACATTGACAAAGAACTTCTATGCACATAACATGATTTCCTTCTGCATGAAACGTGACATCACAACGCATTCTCATGAACGGGTTCAATTTTCTATTTAATTTAAAGTATCAAATCCTAACAAGAGAGTTATCTCAAGAGTCTTTACAGATAGAGCGGGTCTAGACCACACTAGACACACATCGTATGTTTGATTTTGCCACCAAGAGAACTTCGCTACCCCGCTTGTAAGCGTTTCATTTTGACATTTTTTCCATTGGATATTAAGTGCATAAATGAGTGTCAGGGCTGGGCTGGCAGAGTGGCACTGTATGCATGGTGGTATTGAAAGGGGGGATTTAGATCTTGCATGACCGTGCATGATCAACCCCCCCCCCCAACCAAACACACTGTTTTTTTTCCCCAGAAATGTCACCCTACATTATGTTACCGGTCACCACACAACACCTGATATCAGACGAATTGTTATGTTTCATACAATATCATACCAGAGATAGGGACTCAAGTTTGAGACTCAGACTTGAGTCACATTTAAGATACAATTTGCCTACGTAACACAAAACATATCTGCTGTGCACGGTCACACGTGGTTGAGGAGGACCAACTTGACTTGGAGTCTAGAGACTCTGTGATGGTTTGGTGTTTATGTCTGTTTTCCTGTCTTTATGTTTTAGCCTGGTTCTGTCTTATCTTGTGTTTTTTGGTCTGGTCTTGTATATGTTCTGTTCTGTTTCCTTCGCAGCCTCTGAGCTTGAGTTTTTGTTCTTTTTTTGTCCTCCTTCATTAGATTTTTGTTTGTTGTTTTTGTTTAAATAAATCTTTTTTTTTTAACCCTCTTCTGCCTGCCTGAGCGTCTCTGCGTTCGGGTCCTCCTTTCCTAGGATCGTAACATATTCTAGTTTAGAGGATCAAAACTCTACCACACACACCGATTCCTTCTCCTAGGAAACTTTAGGAAAATCAGGAACGTGCATGACGTGTTTCATTTTTAAATCTGGGGTTCCAAAACTTCAGGATGTTCTTAGGTTTCTGCAAGAATGGAGCGAGCATACAACATTACGTTCAAAGTTGCTCGTGTATTTGCGCACACCGGAGTGTCCCTAGTAGTAATGGCCTGATACCGTTTTTTGTTTATGCTTCACAATACCGATTCTGATCCCCAAACTTGCATATGGCAGTACGATACTGAGTACTGAGCCAATACCAGTGTAAAATATATTATGTTTTAACAGCTGCATACTACCCTCCCTGTATGGATGTGATATGATTTCTATCTTTGTTGTCGGTCTGGCTCGGGTTAAACTCCGATCGGTCTGGGTTTACCCAGTCTAGCGCGTCCCCGTATCCATTACTGTCACATTAAACAAAGACCGTCAGGAAACGGCTTTATTAGACATTCTGCATGTTGAGACGTCAGCTTTGTGCAACCTTAGTAAACCCCAGCAGCTTTAAAAGGGAGTGACTGAGGGAATCAATCAGCAGACAAGCGTCTGACAATTTGATTAATTAAACGTCGATTCAAGTTGCTTTACGACTGATATGTCTAGTTTTGCAGCCGCGGCTGAATACGTCTTTTGGTGTAAGTTTTATAATGTTAAACCTGTTTGTGGTGCGTTCAGTACATCAGAATTTGGTCGGGTACTGTGTGCATGTGTATATATGTGTGTATGTGTGTGTGTGGGTGTGTTGATAAATTCTCGCCCAATTAAATTACTCAATCCATTAATCTTTTTTCCAATAAACCAGTTAATTGATAAAAGTTTAATGAAAGTTCCCTGTGCACCTGGTAAAACGGCTATAAATGGCTCCTAGTTTTTTTCAATCAAAGCAAACCGATGTAAAGAGGGGGCGTAGCTTCAATTCCCGACGCACTCAATCAGGGCTTGTGAAATGAGGCAGGCTGATGGAGCGGGGGGGAAATACAATGACACGCTGCCTCTCGCACTAGAAAGAAAAACCCATCTCATCATGCTCACAATAACTTCATCTCACAGGAAAATATCTGTTTGTAGGAGCTGTAAGAAATAGACTGCTGGTGATGGCGTCAACGAGGAGTTTTTATTTGATTGAATTAGGAAAAAAATTAAATTTTCTTTGCAATGTTGCATTAAAATGATGATCCAATGCTCTGTCTGGTGTAATTTTCAAGATGCTATTCTTTGCAAATAGTTTTAGGGTTCAATGTAATGAAAAACAATTTAAGGAATGATTTTAAAGATGTTATAATGACACTACAATTGTTGTTTAAAGGCAAAACCTTCGACACCTAAATTAGCCTCAGCCTGATCATGCTTTTGACAGACTAACAGGTGTAGCTGTTATTGATTCTTAAGAAAGAAATCATCAGTTGTTATGCCATACAAGCAGTTGTGATTTTGGAGGGCATTGACTCAAACGTAGGTAGATGAGTCATCATTATTCTGGCCATGGAGGCGTACCTTACCTTAGTGACCTTACATCGGGACTCTCGCGGCTGTTCAGCCCTGACGGAGTCAAGGCGGCGGCCATCCGTGATGATGTGTGGGCGGAGAGCCAGGTTGATGTAATGAGCCAGATCAGCAGTGACAAGAGGAGAAGCCATGTGGAGGAATATTGCATCCATCCCTATCTGCAGGTCACCCGGTCATGTTCACCGGCAAAACCTTGAAATCTCATGCGAGAAGAATTTGTAAAACAACGAGCCCGGGATGAGTCTGTGGTTGCGTCCGATATCACATACTCTGCCCGACAGCAAATAAAGCAGAGGTGATAAATAAAGAAGGAGACTAATTATAAGAGCACCAAACTCCCACATGAGGTGACAGGTTGGGGTTGAGGTTGAAAATCCGGACTTTCACTCAGAAGACGAGGGTTTGACTCCCGTTTGATAACAACAGTAACTGGCGAGTTGTTTTTTTACTCAACAAACGTCATGTTCTGCACCACATGCTCACCCTTAAATAAGTACTTAAATAAATGTCGCCGCATGTTTTGATAAATCCGACGGGCTTCCCCCTTTGCACATGATCGCTTTGAAACATCTGTTGCATTTTGCAATGTCAGAATTATTGTCTTTGAAATACAGCTTTGCGTCAGGCATTTTAAATCCACTAAAACCTGGCTAGCTAACAATTGACCAGCACAGCACGCGTAAGACGTTTACTAGCGATCAGTTAACGGTCAATGTTCTTTACGTCCGTTTTGGTGAAGAGGGACAACATGGCATTTTAAAAGTAGCCTACATTTACAGTAGCTAGCTAACGGTAGACTACAGAGTAAGTGTGATGTTTTCGAAACAAAAGAAGGAAACTGTTTCAGTCGACACATTAAGTGGAAGTGACACAAAGGACCGAAACAGGCTTTGTAATTCCCGTGCGATTTCTAACGGTTGCGTAGGTTCCGTAGTGGAACCGGGTTCCGTAGTGGAACCGGGTTCCGGCACCCAACCCTACTCGCATCCACATGCCATCACCGTCCAACGTCACACACATTGATTACTATTTGTAAAAAAGACAATTCAACATACATTTTGTGGAGCTGATGGAGAGCTGAATGGAGAGATCTGCACCTTCTAGAATTAGTTACATGTGTAAGTTCAAAGTCGGTATTGTTGTATTATGTGAAAATAAAGTTTAGTGTTATTAATCAATTTTAATTATTATATAAAGGACAGTTTGACAGGATTTCTCAGCCAACACATTTTTGACTCAAACTGATGTAGGGTTGCCCTCTTGTCATTCTGCATTTTGAGATTTAAGTATAAATCATTCACTTTTATTTCAAGTGCTATTTAAAAGTAGGAAACCATCTTCAACGTGTGATATATTTTCTCATAATGTTGACCTGCGTGATAAGGAGCATTGTGTCTTTCCCAGCCCCAATCTTATATTCCTGGATGCAGACTCGCTGGCATGTGAAGCATCGACACAACTCAAGCTGGAAAACAAGAATCCTTTCCTCATTTATTATTTAGTCACTCTCTCCTCGCTCGCCGCTTCAACTTCAGCAAAACTGGCAGGCTGTGTCTACGTTCAGCTCTAGTCTATTATTTATGCAAGATAATTGTCAGAGTGTGTGTGTGTTTGTGTGTGTGTGTGTGTGTGTGTGTGTGTGTGTGTGTGTGTGTGTGTGTGTGTGTGTGTGTGTGTACCACGCAACCATAAACATAACTTCCAATAGACATACAGTTTGTGTGCTCTGGTCCCAACCAGTTGATGAGTTTTGATTTTCTTTCACACAGAGAAAAATCCAAGGTAACGTTCCCTCCTGTTTAGTAACAGGACCGAGACCTGGAGTAGGTGGTCCTGGTTCAGTTAGTCTGTATCCTAGATGTTCCACTTCTGGGATTGCTGCACAAATTTCAATGGATTTGACTCTTTTAGGCCAGATATTCGTTGCCTTGGGCTTCCTTTGTGTTGGTGTTCTAAAACTTCTGGATTTCTGAGGACTGACCTGGTGACCTGGTCCTCAGGGCTCTGCAGGATGAATCCAGACCGCTAGCTAGACTATCTGTCCAATCTGAGTTTTCTGTTGAATGACTAAAACTATCTTTTGAACGTACACGTGTTACACCAAAACAAGTTCCTTCCTGAGACTATTATATAGCGGCACCGTTGCTCTGTCCAGCGCTTAGCCCCGCCTAAGACAATTGTGATTGGAGACATACAACCTTGGTAAAATGTTCTGCCGAGGTATACAGAATGTCAAACTGTATGGATATATAGAAATACTACAAGTGAAAGTCCTGTGTTAAAATCCTGAAGTATTCTTAGTAAATTGTACATATAGGCTATTTACTGTAAAATAAAAGTTCTGATAAAATACTTCACTTGTTAGGGATTCATTAGTATTTAAGACAATATTAGGTTGTTAATACGAATGCATTATCAAGTGAGTGGCGTTAAATGTACCTACCACCACTGATTCTCTACTCCAGTCTGTACTTCCAGTCTATTATGATGATTTAAGGTAAATCTACTTTATTGTCACTTACATGTACATGTAACAAAATTCATTCTCTGCATTTGACCCATCCCTCCAGGGAGCAGTGGGCGGCCATTTCCAGCCCCCCAGGACCAACTCCTGATCTGAGAAAAGGCCTTGATCAAGGGCACTGACTGGAGATGTTTTTTTAAGGATTTAATCTGTGTTCAAGCACTAAAAGCATCTGACATTTCAGCCACGTGTTGTTTTCTGCAGGTGGAGTAGTTATTACCCAGAGGCAAAAAGGGAAGGCGTTTTATCTTGATGAGGTTTGTCAGCAGCACATCCTCCGAGGTCGACTCTGACACAACTCAAGGCCCCTCTCCGCTGTCTGGCAGCGCAGTCCAAACGCAGGCCAGTCTAATACAGTCCTGACTGGAGTGGCTTACACTCAGACAGACGTTTAAATTCATTACACCTAAATCAAATTTACCTCAGTAATCCCAGGATTTAATTTCAATCTAGTGGGAAAATACAGTCATCCATCCGTGTGCCTTGTTTTAGAGTATATAGTTATGATAGGTGTCCACTGTCTTTGCTTCCCGTTCATACCCGATCTGTGCCATCTGCAATGTTCACGCGTGCGCAGATGATAATCCTGTTTGGAGCATTTACGACCCTGCACGATCTGTTCCACTGCCGGGGAAGCTAACGTTAGTTTAGCTAACAGCTAATTTGGCTAACCGCTAGCTAAGATGGGATGTTATAATCTTAAAACACCCTAAAAATAAAACTTGTGCTCATTTAAATTACAGTAAATCAATTATTGTTTCTATAGTTACTACTGTAAAGTCTTAATTCAGCTGTAGCCTGTTTTTCCAGTGTTAAGTTTGAGTTAATGCTATTTTAGGGGGGAGAACATAAACCTGTTCTGAGACAATAAGTCATTGTTTGGCATTGTTTCAGCTTATGAGGGAGGCCTGGAATACACAGATGTTCATGTGCTACACAGATAAATATCCAAGTTACCAAAAGAGATCAATTCAATTCAGGTGGTGACAGAGTGAAAATAAAAGAGTCGCTTCCAGTGTTGGATCTGTATTATCTTCCACCAACGCACGTCCTCACAGCTGCTGTGCAAGTGATTACAACTCTCTTAGCGCCAGTGTAGTGTAAACTGTTTTGTCTGACTTTAAAATAGTCACTTTACTAAATTTCCTCCAAGGACTTGGCCAGTTTGTTTCTGCAGGTCTACAGATGTATTGCCAAGTAACACATACAAGGAATTTGCCTTTGGTGGATGGTGCATTCATGAAAAACAAACAAATTACAATGAAATGAACAACTGTGTAGAATATAAAAGTTTAAGAGAACGTTTAGGACACTTCGCATATAACTTAATACTCGTAATGCGTACTCGTGAGTTCAGAATATTTTAAACGCTTTGACATTACTTAAGAATATCCCTCAGGGACTTTAGGGAGTGACTCTAAAAATGCGCCATTGGGGGACGCTTGCGCAGACATGAGGTGTAAGAATGTATTTCAGAAACACGTTGCTACACCCCGATTTGCATAGCAACAATGAATAATGTGGCGGGATTGGTCGAGTACCCTTGAACACGGACACACACATCGACTGAATCAGGTTACAGTAATGATCTCACACTGCGACGCCGAGTCCCTTCCTCACTAAAACATGCTGACAGCTTTGGCAAAAGCAACACTGATGTGAGAATCCATCTTAAATTCATGAGGACCACTGCTAATATTTAATATTTCAGAGTGTAAAAACAGAAGACAGCTTGTGCTGCGAGCGGTTTGTAAATTTGTAAACACGGTTTATGGAAAGAGAAGCCTGGATGAGACAGATTATTAAAAAGCTGTCAGGCTGTCATGAGATACAGCTCCTTGCACCTATTTGGCATCCCTTTCTCATCCCAGAGAGGATCACCAAAATGCACTGTTTTTTGCTACAACAGTGCATTAGATGCATCCCGATACGAGTTCATGTCTAATCTGGGTTTTCTCCTGAGATGTTTAACTTGTATCAGTCACATTCTCTCCTTCCTGAAATAGATTTTAGGCCATTACTGGAGCAGCTGGAACAGAGGAGACTGCACCAAGCTCTCACAGAAAGTCATTTGGTGTAAATGTAGTTATTGACTTCATCGGGCCCTGTGAGTATTGAAAGGAGCGAGCTCGTCATCCTTCAGAACACTCTTTTCCAGCCAAATCAAACTGATGTCAATGTGTAGAGACAAATGGTCACAATCCCTTCCTAGCTCGCGTAATGTGGCGTTAATGAAGAGAACCAATTTCTCCTAAATTAAAATTAATTTGCATGAGGCTTAAGTGCATCTGGCGGATACATTTCCATAAACCAGACAGGGCTTAGGGGCAGCACTCGAGGCGTTACTGTGCATGTAATAACTGAATTAAAATTTTATTAGAAGCAGCTAATTTCAAGTGAAGAAAATTACTTTGACAAGTCGGAGGCTTTTTGGGCCACTGAATGGAGGCGAGGCAGCCACATTAGAGAGGCTCTTCACTCCTCACGCTTCTGTGTGTGACAGATTCATGCTGCTGAACATGGAGCAAGTTTCTGAAGGTTGTTGTGTGTGTGTGTGTGTGTGTGTGTGTGTGTTTAGTATTTGATTTAATGTCTGCAATGACAATTGCTCCATGAAGGATTAATGAATTTTAGGGGCTGGATGGAACTGAACTAAGTAGGTCATGTTTACAATGTAAAAGTCTGAAGATCAACACACAGCCAGTATTTCTAACACATTTGTGAAGGGAAAGAATTAGGCTCAGTTTGGGAAACTTAAACCTGCATGTGTCAATACTTTGAGATTAATATGGAATTACGTTAATCTGGAATATATGAATGGGCCGAAATCAGAGATAATTATCAACCACTTCTCTCTGACTGCCGAGCATGTTAGACTCTTGGTTAGTAGTTAGACTGTAGACATAGATGGAGTTCTCTGGTACATTTACTGTTTGGTTAAACACATTCTCACTCCCAGCGTGTCAAATAGTGGCGTTTGGTCAGGTGCCTTCGGCGTTTGTTACTACCGCAAAGAATAGCGTTTCAGTCGGCCGCAGGGGGGCGCGGATGGGACTCTTGGCGACGTTGTTTGACAAGAAGCAATTTGGCGTCATTTAAATAACGTACGTTTACCTGACGTGCAGCACAAGATCGGGACAGCTGTGTTTAGGAAAAGTTCAAGGGTGGAGTTATGAAAGTGTTACAAAATGTACGTTTCAGTGACAAAAAGGGACACGAATCCCGGTTTCCTGGTTAAAAGTCCTGTGTTTTAAACCCAGGGCACAATGCTGGGGCTCCAAAAATAGCCTAGTGAAAAATCATCAGTCATAATAGTTATGACGACATTGTTTCAGTATAGACATATTTTAGGCACTTTTTTATGCACGTATATCACAAAACAGGCAGAACAAGAGGTCTATTTAATTCCTCAAGAAAGTAACAATGGTGCCCCCCCCAAACACACTCGACTTCCCAAGCTCCCTGTGGGTGCCCTTCCCTATCTCAGTGGTCTGTTGGACTGCGCCTGGTGAAGCTAAATCAACTTTTGAAAAAAAGGGCTCAAATTCAATTCAATTTAGTAAATGTTATCAAATCATTACAAGAGTTATCTTGAGACCCTTTACAGATAGAGCAGGTCTAGACCACTCTATAATTTACAAGGACCCAACAGGTCTAGTAGTTCCCTCCAGAGCAAGCAACAGTGGTGAGGAAAATCTCCTTTTTTAGGAAGAAACCTGGGACAGAGCAGGCTCTTGGTAGGCGGAGTCTGACGGGGCCGGTTGGGGCCAGACAGTGATGCACGTGCACCACTTGCAGTTTAATTATTCTTAAATACGGGAAATGTGCACATGCACAGTACCTAGGTAAGCACTGCTAGCTAGTCAGTTGAAGAGTATGAGGGCGTGTCTACATTTAAAATATGAGTTTATTTTTAACCAAATTACCACAAAAAATGGATTGGATTCCTTACAACGCTCTCTGCAAACACAACTGATCACTTTCATTCCTCTGATCTTAACTATTAGTCAAAATAATTTATAATTTCTGCTTTTTTAACTCAAATATTAGGTATAATTCTATATAAATGAGGGTTATTGATCATGAATTCAAAAAAAGTAGTGTAAAATTAGTAAGGTGGTGTTAGTGAAAACTGTTTGTGACCCGGGAGGACAACACAAGGGTTAATGAAAACAAGAATAATTAGATCAGTTTTAAACGAGGACTCCAGAGATATAGCATTGCACTCCTATAACACTGTCAGTAAGACAAAAATCATCCATGCTAGGCTTCATACAATGGGTGGACCTCTCATTTAATTTGACGTTTCTTTATACTTATACAACACTAATCCTAATACTTTTTTTTCTTTTAGTGACCAAGGTCTCATAACAATTCATCATCATGAATCTGACATGGTTGGTCTTTGTGAGCCGCATGAGGGTGACGGCTTTGAGGGAAGCTTTAGTTTACACACGCTGGTTCTCCATTTAGGAGATTTCCCTTGGATAAGAGCCCAGAAGATGAGTTTCCATAAAACCCCGTGCTCAGCACCTGTTGTGAGTGGGTTTTTGAATAAACCAATACTGTAAATGTGTTTCTTTTTTCTTTCCTGCAGCTGCGTTTAATTTGAGAAAACAATACAACAAAGCCGTTACGGCAGATGAAACGGCCAGTTCATCCTTGCTAAAAACCCATTTGATATTGCAGGGTGTGATTGTGTCCTCTCCCCATCCTCCTTGTTCAGCAGTAACTGGTGCTATGAAGAATTCGTATAGAATATCTGCCATCCACTTTGCACAAGGATAATGTTCCTGTGTGCGCTTGGCTGGTTTTTGCATCAGATGTTGTTATCTAAATTTAATCTGGATGTGTCCGTAATGTATTTCGAGCTATCATCCAACCGACTGCAATTCACAAACCCGATTGCTATTACATTTGTTTTGGCCATTTGTGTTCCCCAGAACATGAATGATGACTATGAACGATTTAAAAGACCCCTTGACCTGTGATCCAGTGCGACTGTCGGCAACCTTTTTATTATCAAAACAGTCATGTTTGGTCCAAGAAATGACATGAAATGTGTCTGGAGCCCTAAAACATATTCTAAAATCAGGGGTAACTCTAACTTTTGCTTCAGATCAGGCATTTACAGTCAGCTAACAGCATTAGTCAGGAAAGCAAATTAATCTGTCCACACAAATGAATTCTCCTTCGACACGTATTTGTTTGGATTTGGAATCCAAAGCTAGTCAAAAGAAACTCAAGACCACTACTGAGGTTCCACAGGGTCGTAGACGTAGTTCTTAGTTAGTTTAAGTTGGCTGAAACGTCATGTTGCATAAATGGAGAATGTAAGAATCACGTTAGGCCTGCAACCATAATAAATTCAAATGTTTAACCCTTGAGTTGTCCCTCGTGTCAAGGGGACTTCTTTACTTTATATAACGCGTTTGAGAGCAGGATGGGTCTCGGGACCCTGGAGGACGAGATGAGGCTAGTGGGACACGTAGGCCGTAGGAAATTATAAAGTCACCAAGTGGACTATTAGAAAATTACATGATAATTAATTTAAAAAAGAATGAGATGAAATATAAGGAAGCTAAATCAAGACTGAAAGTTCTAAGTATTTATTAAATATATAGATTTAAATATAAAATATTTATTATTCTAGTCCTTTATAGTATTTTCATGTTGTAAAAATGTTCAATTGTCATTGGAAATCTATTGTAGAAAAAGCACATAGATTTAATAATATTTTTGACCACGATGCTGGAAAATAGAGCAGATTTTCTCCCCCTCTCCTGTCCCCACTGGTTTTGGTGCCAACATGTGTGTTGCTGGAAACATTGTGCCATTGTGACTGCTGAGCAGCACTCTGGGGAAAGTAGGAAATTACCAACTGAAGTAAACCAGGCGGGATTTGAGTGCGATAAATTACACCACTTGATCACAAAAATACCTTCTGAAGAGCTCAGAGCTGTGATATAGGCCGAGGTGAGCAGGTGGATTTTTCTTTTTTTTTGCCTTCATCCACACAGAAAAAAAAACCTTGAGCATTAATGAATGCTTCAATTTTGGGATTGAACGCACTGCGTGCCATGAGATTGGAGACTTAAAGCAAGATGAAATGGAATTAAAATGATAGGCCATCAGGGCTGCAGAGCAGAAAGAAAAGTGTTTTCTTTTCAGCTTCATGGCTTTAAAGTGAGCACTTCTGTGCAATCTTAGAAACCCAGGGTTCACATCCCGCTCAGCCCTGCCCAGCTGTACACATCTGGCAGTTAGGCGAGGATTGGTCTTGCTTTTTTTCTGTGGATTGGCCTAATTTTGCAGATGTCATTCCACAATTTGCTTAGAGGATTCAGAGCCCACCAATCAAAAGTAAGAGTCTCAATCTCCCGCTCATGTAAACGATTAACCCTTTTAAGGAGTTTAATGTCTCCAGCATGATATTTACAGGAATGACACAAGATTATGTGAAGCAAACGTCTAAAACCTCAAGTGGCTCCAATGCCCGTTTACACCCAACAAAGTCAAAGTATTGGACAGAAAGACCAACATGCTGACATGTTGTTATATAACAACCTTTTAACAGTGAAGCTAAACTAGGGCTGCAAGATATAGACGCAATATTGTTGTCGCAATAATTTATCGAGGGTTGCAAGATATATCAACTCGATATTGTTATCGCAATATGTTGAAAGTATGCCTTATTATTATTTTGTGGAGCGCTGCGTCCCGTCCGTTGGCTGTGTGGGTTAGATGTGTTTGATTTAGAGCTCGAAACGCCATAAAGATCATGTTTCATTGGCCAGTTACCGTGCTACTTGCACACGTTAGTACACGTCAGCGCACAGGGCCGAGCATGTGACGTACCCTATGGACTGTGTGACATGTGTGCATATGACAGTGTAAGTGAACAAATAGATAGACACAACAAAATGGAAAGAATCAGATGAATTATAATGAATTGTATATTTTATTATAGGACCAGGCTAATGGACCAGAGACTGGTAGGACCAGGCTAATGTATCAGAGACTGGTAGGACCAGGCTAATATATCAGAGACTGGTAGGACCGGGCTAATGGACC